>NW_015173164.1:100471-111115 GCF_001447785.1 Gekko japonicus
CTAGGGAAAGGGCAGCTGACATCATTCTCCTCTCCCCTAGGAGGTATGATGCAACTAAAAATCCCAACTCCCTTGCGGGGGGGTGAGTTTGAGGTGTGGAATGGAGTGTTGTCCAATCAGCTTCCGTATGCAAATAACCTTGGAATGCTGGGCAGGACTGCACAAAGCAGCCAGTCAACCCAGCCAGTGTTACTGAGTGGCAGTTTTTCCGGCCTAACACTAAGGAGGTGAAATTTAGAATGTTCATATAGAACGTTCATACTCAATTATATACTCAATTATATATAAGGAGAGATAATTGGGCCGGGCGCGAGCTCGCAGACGCAATCTCAGCCGCATAAAAATCCCTCTTAGCGGCCTTGACTGCCATCTCATAGGATCTCATAAAAGTCCTATAGGATGTTCTTGTTGCCTCATCACGAGCGCGGCGCCACCGTCTCTCTAATCGTCTAAGTTCCCATTTCAGCGACCGCAGCCCCTGGGTATACCAGGGGGCACGCCTAACGCGAGTACAGAGAGGACGCCTGGGAGCGATCTCATCGATGGCCATGGAGAGTTGGACATTCCAGTCCTCCACTAGCTCATCCAATGAGCCACCAGGGGCCTGGGATCCCGCAGAGCCCTCTGGAACTGCTCCGGGTCCATTAAGCTCCGCGGGCAAGCAAAAATACGCTTGCCGCCTAAGCTGGGTTGAGATGGAATGCTCAGGTGGGCCTTCAGGGCCAGGTGGTCCGACCATGGCACTGCCTCAGCAGTAATCCGGTCAACTTCCACACCCGCTGCAAAGATCAAATCGAGCATGTGACCAGCCTGATGCGTAGGGGCCGATACACACTGTGAGAGTCCCAGTGTTGCCATGGACGACACTAGGTCTGTAGCCCGGCTGGAGGCCGCATCCTCAGCATGGTTGAAATCACCCAAGACGATAAGTCGAGGGTGATCCAACGCCCAGCCTGATATGGCCTCCAGCAGGGACGGCAGACTATTGGCCGGTGTATTAGGCGGTGTCCGATCCTCCAGGCATTCAAATAAATCCACGTTTGTAGCAAAGTAGCATTTATTAAAGCAATGGTGAAAAGGGAACACAAGGATTGTTAAGAATGGAGACTAACCCCGGGGTGCAAGGTAATATACAAATTCATACCAAACCATGGCCAATGGGTCCAATTCCCGCGTGCAGGAAAACAGGTAAAACAGGTGCCCAAAACCCCTGGGAACAAACGGTTCTAACCATAAACATTATTTCGCTCCTCAAGCCCTAGCTCATTATAATCAAAGCAAACCCAAAACGCCTCCCATCTTCCACCAGTCAACCTTGAGCGTTATCTAAGTTCCAAAGCAGCCCTAGCAGAGAGGGAAAGGAATGTACCTAATGAGCACAGCAAAAGCCAAAGGAACTACAAGCCGGTGCTCGGCTGGGGGGGGGAATGAGCATAAGCTGGGAGCATACAATGTCACACAGAACTCCATGGCAGCTAGCTGACAGGCGGTCGGTACACCAGCCAAATTGCCAAACTCTCTTCAGCCCCCAGCAGCAAGCTGACACACTCTACCGACGGGAGTATCCTGAAGAAGTAAGCCTCCCGAATGAGAATAGCAACTCCTCCCCCCCCGTCCCCTCTTCCGCGATTGGTGAAGGACCGAGTAGCCTGGATGGGCTAACTGTGTGAGATTCAGGGTCTCCCCTTCTCTCACCCAGGTCTTAGTCACGCACACCAGGTCCGCCTGATGTCCCGTCACAAAGTCCCGTAGGACTGTGACTTTGTTGTTAATGGACCTGGCGTTGCACAGCATCAATGACGGAGGGGGAACAATCCCGACCCCACTGCCAACCACCCTTGGGATGGGCCAAAGGCTGGAAGGGCACCGAGCTCTTCTAGTTCTCCGTGACCTTCCCTCTTTCAACTGCCTAGGCCCACCGCTAAACGTCCCCCTTCTATGACTTCTATGAACCAGAGGTCTGATCCAATATAAGGCAGCTTTATCTGTTCATGTGTCTATGGTACTGCCTAGAATCAGATCTGGAATACGATCCTTGGTGAAATGCAGTATCACAAGACATCCCAAAGGAGTTTCATGCATGGCCTTCTTCTCACACTAGGGAAATTATGGAATCTGGACTCCCTTTGAATCCATTTTATTTTAACCATCCATGTACTGGCTGCCTTGTCGCCTGCCTTTATATCTCACGATGCTTCTGGCACAGAGACAAATCTCAGGAGTGTAAGAATAAACAGAACATGGCCTTTTCTTTAGCACCTTCTGTCTGTCAGATTTGAATATTCACTAAATGCTGTGGTTCATTGTCATTTATTGGTTGTAATGCGTAATCCTTTATGAACCTGCCTGACCACCACGGTTATCTTTGGAAGCTCTGCCTTGGGTGCCCCTGCCTTCTAAAACTATCTTGTTTCACTTCTGGGAGGGAGCCTTCTCGGTTATGGCCCCAAAGCTCCGGGGCTCTCTCTCCAGGGAGATTTGTTGGTCCCCTTCTGCTGCCATCTTCTGTCAGCAGGTGAAGACTTTCTTGTTTCACTTGGCATTTCCTCAGTGATCCCTCTGTCTTTACCAAGGTTCCTATGTTTTGTATGTATTTTAACTGTTTTATATGTACTTTAATTCTGTTTTTAACTCTTTTCTAAATGGTTTTAATATATATATATATATGGTGGGCTGAGTTTAATGGTCTTATAATGTAATTTTATCACGTACTTTTTAAATTGTTAGCCGCTTTGGCAGCCCTTGTAAAGGAAGAAAGGTGAGATATAAATTATGTAAATAAAATAAATAACTAAAATAAGGTTTGTGAAAGAGAATATTTTTGAAGACTCAGGTTTCTGATTGCTTCAGGCAGATGTAAAGCTTTATTAGAGATGCAAATACAGCAAAGAGTAGTTGGATCATGGAGAACAGAAAAGGCAGATAACATCAGAGGCAGGAAGGGGATTCATCTGTATACTTTCCAAATGTATGTCTCAAAGTTGATCAAAAGAGGGTGTGGGGTGTTTTTTTTAAATCATGTTTGGTCTTTACTCCATACTCCTTTATAACATGTTAAATAAGCTAACCTGGTTCTGTTTCACAAATGTTGGGGGTATACATGTGGGATTTACCCCTTTAAAAAGATGTCAATGACCCTATCTGTGAACTGCGGGGGGAAAGTGTTTCTTCTTGCTCTCTGTGTAGTGGAAGATCTTGCATCAGCCATAGTTTTTGCTTGGCAGGAATTACTAGAAGAGGTCAATGATGGTGTCCGTAGAGACTTAGTGCTTTCGTGAATGAGCTGTTGAGAAAGAGAAGGAAATAATTCTACATTCATGGCAATTCCGTCAGATCGCTGTTGCTTTCATACAATGCCAAAGCCAGATACTAATTTCAGATCCTTGGGGAGGTATGGGGGGGGGGGGAATTCCATGATGTTGAAACTGTTACAGTCCTCTACATTAAAAAAATAACCAATAAATCATTTAAAAGTTAAAGTCAAAAAGAATCCTCTCACACACATTTGAAACAAACATCATAGATGATTGGGCGGGATAGAAATTTGAAGAATAAAATAAATAAATAGGTCCACAGAAAAATCCCCAAACAAAAGGATAATCCTTTTTATTAGGACCAATCAAAATATCACAGGGTGCAGGTTCTGCAGAGCATTTCACCAAAGTACATATTTTTTAAAAAAAGTGAAAAGAAGAAGGGGAGAAAGATTCTTCAGGCCAAGTTATAGCAGCTGAATTCTTTGGCAATTCATCACATTTGCTCCTATGTAATCCTATAGAGGTTTCACCTGATTACTCAACCTCAGACTTGTCATTAACAGGTCCTTTGGTCCCCTTTGGGAACTAGCAGTTGCCCCAGAGAAGAAGGGAGGAGTGCGGGGATGGATGGTTCTGCATTGTTCTGAACGTTGCATTTTTACCGATACAAAATGATGCACAGCAGGAATACGGTGGAAGAACACTGCATGTCGGGATGCAATGAGAACCTGAAACCTTACTGGACTTCATGGCCCTAATGGCCTCCCCTATATCTTCCATTGTTATTCCTCTTTCCAATATTCTGTCCCCCTCTAGGGGCAAAGGTTGAAACTCACCTACTTCTAGAAAAAAAGTCATAAAAATGAGAGTTCAGTAAAAAAAAAATTGTATAACGCTCCTCCATCCCATGCTTGCATGGCACTCCCATTGAAGGCAGAGCTGGGCATGTAGGTTGTGGATTTCCCGTTCATTCTTGGCTTGGAGGAAGCTGGTGGACGGTTCATTCCTATTTGGTTTTGGCTGATTCTACAGCCCAAATGTCCAACACCTGCACACAGCTACTCATGAAGCATTTTGTGGTGCATGCTTTAGAACAGGGGTCCCCAACACCTTTCCTGGTGCCTTCCAAGTGCTTTTAGAAAGTGGGCAGGGCTAGGTGGGGCTTTTTCTGGCAAGGCTTCTCATTGGCCACTGGGAGATTTGATTGGCTTTGCAGATATTTAAAATGTTTGCTTTGGCATCAGCTGCTCCCACAGCACAAGGATCTTCAATGTGTGACGGAGGCTGCGGTCACACAACTAGCTGAAGCGGAGGAGAAGCGAGTCTATTCCCTCCGGAGGAACTGACACGCAGTTGTGAGATCACACCTCCCTTTGTAGCTGCGGCTGCAGCCGTCACTGTGTGATCAGATGCAACTGCGGGTGAGTCAGGTTTTTTTTTTTGACAGTTTGTTTCTCATGCGCATAAATGAGGACTTTCACCTCAGCACTGAGGGCCCCCTATGGAGTATGCAATGGTGCACATATTGTGAAGGGGGGGGAACAGTACCAAGCTGGGATGGCCTGATCAGACCATCCCGACAGCTTGAGAGCGTGCTTGAATGATCAGACAGGGGAAAGTCCATCCGTGGCCCATTGGAACCCATTTACTACTGGACTCCCCTGTGTCTTTTAACTCCACTTCTGCAGCAGAGCAGCACAGGTTGCCGATCACTGTGGGATGCTTCCCAGATGTTGCTGTCTGATCACTCCCTTTAGATACGTCAGGCATTCACACCTATGTCGGATCTAAATGCGCTTGTGATCGCAGCCTGAAGGTAAGTTGTGGCAGCCATTTTGTGACTGGCTCCACCTCCTGGGGCAGCCATTTTGTGGCTGTGCCCACCACTGTGTCAGAATTCCAGTGGTGCCCGCAGACTCAAAAAAGGTTGAAGACCCCTGTTCTGGGGCAAAGCTTGGCTAATTAACAAAAATTGCCTTGCCTTGCCACCACCAAGCCTGCCAGATCACTGTGTAGGTGGAAGGCCACACCTCCATATGCCATTTAAAACAGAGTTACACCCTTCTAAGTCCATTGACTCCAAGGCACTGACAGTCAGCAGATTTGCATGGTGTAATTCACAATGCAATCCTATGCAGAGTTGCTCCAGTCTAACCCTTCTGATTACAACAGGTTTAGATGGGAGTAATTCACTATGCAATCCTATGCAGAGCTACTCCAGTCTAAGCTTACTGATGACAATAGGGTTAGACAGTAGTTGTACTGTTAGGGGTTGGCAGATTTCGAGTGGCGTTGTAGTGTCACTCTGATTTGCAAACAAAAAAATGTGAAGACCACAAAAAAAATTGGGATAAGAATGACAGCAAAACAGATGATTCAGATTTTCATAAGAAACCTGACATCACTGGTTGTGGCCCTTTGGGGGACTGTCTGGCTTACTGTGGCATTGTCTTTTGCAAGCAGGATCCTATTTTGTCAGGGGAGGAGCAATAACAGAGAAGATGGGGACCATGTATCAGGGCTTTTTGACTTATATGATTCTGTGACCTCACTGCTCAAGTACCAACGTTCGTACTGAATGCAGAATTCGACATCCCAAAGGATATCAACACCCTGATCTAGATGGCCCAGGCTAGCCAATTCTCATCAGATCTAAGAAGCTAAGCAGGGTCAGCCATGGTTAGTACTTGAATGGGAGACCACCACAGACGCCCAGGGTTGCTTCGCAGAAGCAGGCAGTAGCCAACCACCTCTGAATACCTCTCTTAAAAACCCGATGGGGTCACTGTAAGCCTGCAATCACACACACAATTAGCTCCATAAAAAGCGGCGAATGCCAGGTGGATTTAAAGGGCGCAATCAGACACGAACATCTGGAAAGCGCCCCACACTCGTTGGCAACCTGTTCTGCTCTACCGCAGAAGCGTAGTAAAAAGACACAGGGGGAAATCTAGTCGTAAATGGGTTGCGACGGGCCACGGATGGACTTTCCCATGTCTGATCGTTCCAGCGCGCTCTCATGGCGTCGGGATGGTCTGATCAGGCCATCCCGACTCCGTGCCGTTGTTCCCCCCCCCCTTCTCAGTATGCACATCATCGCAAGCTCCATAGGGAGCCCTCAGTGCGGAGATGCGATTAATCAATTCCTCATTTAAGTGCATCGGAAACAAACAGCAAAAAAAAAAAAAAGACGACTCACCCACAGTTGCGTCTGATCACACAGTGGTGGGCTGTGCCTGCAGCTCCCAAGGACTATGTGATCGCGCAACTACGGGTCAAATTCCTCCAGAGGAAATAGCCTCACTTCACACACACACACACACACACACACACACTGTATCTTGCGCGTGTGACCACACCCTAAGTTGGCTGCAAAGTGATGGCACTTTCCACCAACCCTATTAACACCAGGGCAGGAGGCATAAACCCACAAGGCCACACAGGTAGGATCAACAAGGAATAGGTATGCCGACTGAAACCTGAGAAGCTGATGGGAATAGCTGAGCAAGATGTCTGGCGGGCAGGACTCTCTGCCTCTCCAAATGGCTAGCAGAAATAACCAGCTTTGTAGTGTCCACAAATTTGCCTGATTTTCACTATCCAATAATGATGTCATACTCTGCTTTCCATAGTGCTGAGTTTGAAATACTGTGTATGTGTGTTTAGTTTAGATCAGAAACAGCATACTAACGCCTGATACAGATGTACATAGTGTGAGGAAGGGTGGGGGGGACAAGAGTCAGCATGGTGCAGTTGTTGAAATGCAAGACTGGGATCTGAGAGACTCAGGTTTGGATGCCGACTCTACCATGGGATCTGGGGCTTATCATACTTTCTCGGCCTAGCCTGCCTCACAGGGTCATTGTTTTGAGGATAAAATGGAAGAGGGGAGAGCATTTTTGGGTCCTGTTGGGGAGGAGAGCAGGGTATGAATATCTGAATGAATAAATAATAAACCAGGCTTTGTAAGGAAAGTACTAAAGTTAACAGGAAGTCTGGAATGAAAAAAAGGACATGATTACTATACAGAATCTGAATGTTTTCTGGAACATGGAAAGAATGTGAAGCCCACCTCCACCCCTGAGAATTTTTGGTAGTCTACTCAAATGTTTTTTCACTTCTCCCTTTAACTCCCCAGGTGGTTGGCCCCAGGAAGAACATTTATTTATTTATTACTTTTTAAAATTTAATTAGACTTCTGTCCTGCTCCATTCCCTGCAAAGCAGGGCTCAGGACGGCTAACAATAATCAGGATACAATATTTCAGTGTATTACAGTTTTAAAATCCATGTTATAATCTAAAACCTAAGACTTCTTCACTACATCAGATGGTGCCCTAATAGAGGAGAAGAAGAGAAGAGATTGGATGTATACCCCGCCCTTCACTACCCAAAGGTGTCTCAGTGCGGCTTACAAACTCCTTTCCCTTCCCCTTCCCACAACAGACAACCTGTGAGGTAGATGGAGCTGAGAGAGCTCTTGACAGAAAGTGCTCTTTTTCAAGAACACCTCTTATCAAAATTATGACTTGCCCAAGGTCATCCAGCCAGGTGCAAGTGAAGGAGTGGGGAATCAAACCCGGTTCTCCCAGATTAGAGTCCGCGCACTTAACCACTACACCAAACTGGCTCTCCATCTATCATCCATCACAGGTGGACACGTGGGGGCAGCCAGTACAAAGAAAGAAAAAGGGAAAGGGGCAGGGAAGGGGTAAAGGGAGGCCAGAAGATCTCTCTGACCATCACTCTTCTCAACCATATGCCTGGTGGAACATTTCAGTCTTACAGGCCCTGCAGAATGGAACCAAGTCCCACAGAGCCTGAGTCTCACTAGACAGAGAGTTCCATCAGGTTGGGGCCAGGGTCGAGGACAGCCAGACCGTTTTGGGGCCAGGGATCACTGATAAGCTGTTACCGGAAGAGATTAGGGTTGCCAAGTCCCCCCGGGGGGTGGGGAAACCCCGCCCAAGAGGCCCATTCCCCACCAGTGGGGATTGGGCCACCGGGGGAGACCTCACCTGCAAAGCACGCAACGTGCCCGGCATGAACACGTCACCCAGAGGTGACGTAATCGTGTCGGGCAAGTTGCGGGGGGGGCGCTCTATCAACTCTATGGTTTTCCCTCAGATTATTGTGGCCCCGCCCCCAACGTGTCCAACGTGATCACGTCACTTCTGGAGACTCCAGGAGACGTCCAGGACTCCCCCCGCTATTCATGAGGTAGGACTTTGCAACCCTACTGAGGATGGAAATCGCTCAAAACACGTAGACAGTTTGCCTGAGGAAAAGTCTCCAAATTCAGATTTTCCTTAAGGCTAAATTTCTGTGATGGGGCTCCAGAATAAATACTGAACAGCTGCTGTCATACCAAACAGGACACTGTTATTTTTTGTTTGTTCATTGCACATGTCAGGCTGCTCAATGGACAATTTCACTAAGCAGTTACCTAAATTTGGAAAACTCTCTTCCAATCGCTGGATTTTTGATGTGGTTTCTTGTACACACAAAGTTGCCTTCTACTGTATCAGACCACTGGACCATCAAGGCCAGTATTGTCTGCTCAGACAGGCAGCAGCTCTCCAGGGTCTCAGGTGGAGGCCTTTCACAACAGCTACGGCCTGGTCCTTTTCACTGGGGCCCTTTCCGCACTCTCCTTTTAATCCATGTTCACCGCAGTCTCCTCCAAGTAGGGTTGCCAAATGAATCTTACCTGGCGGCGGGGGGCTCCTGCCCGGTGTCTGGAGGGTGTGCGCGCAAAGCGTGTGCGCGCCGCCCGGATGTGACATACAGATGCCGGGCACGCTGGGGGCGGGGCCACAGCCTTTTGAGGGGAAAACATCCGGGCAGCGCACACGCGGGGGTGGGGTTTCCCCCGGGCCCGATTCCGCGGGGGCGGAAATCGGGCCTCAAAAGCGGGGGGAAACCCAGCCCTGGGGGGGATTTGGGAACCCTACCTCCAAGCAATTCTGCACTAAAATCTAATTCAACCTTCTTTTTAATCCAGAGGGTCCCCCCCCCCATTCTGCACTAAAATCGAGTTCAACCTTCTTATTATTAAAAGGTTTTTTTCCTGTTCTGCATTACATTCCCTCCCTTCAGTGGTCAGCCCGGTTTCAACCTGCTGTTGCCCCAGGTTATTTGGATTCTGTTTTGCCATGAACTTAAATTGCCTCGACTCAAACATAGAGAAAATTTGGAGTGGCAGGCAAATGCGGAAAGGAATTCTGCATCTAGCATTCGCTCCACATTTTCTCAACTGGGAGGAAAAAGTACAGCTTGAAACTACGGCCCATTCTGCATCTAGCATTTGCTCCACTGTTGTACCAAGCCGAGGCTGGAACAGAAATCCCCCTCTACATTGCATGCCACTTTCACTTTCTTTGATTGTCGGATTTTATGGTAGCCTCCACACTGCATGCCGGTTTCACTTCCTTTGATCTCTCGTTGAATGTGGTTTTGAGCCACATCTTTTCCTGTTGCAGTGTGGGTTTGGTAAAACAACGGTGCAAATGCTAGATCCAGAATGGGCCCGTATTCAAATATCTTGGGGCACCGCTGTACTGACTGCAAAGTCACCCCTGAACAGCCATACAACAGCCATGAATCTATGCAAAAGGTACCATAAAACCTGATAATCAAAGAAATCAAAGCCGCATAGAGTGTGGAGGCTACAATAAAATCCAAAGATCAAAGGAAGTGACAGCCGCATGCAATGCAGAGGGGAATTTCTGTTCCAACGTTGGTTTCGTAAAACAACTGAGGGAAAAGCCAATGCAGAATCAGCCCCTGTTTTGCTGTGGTCTTAAATTGCCTTAACTCAAACAAGTAGAAAACCTGGAGTGGCAGGCAAATGCAGAAATGACCTGGAAGTGACAGGGACTGGACCTGGGACCTACGTGCTAGAAAGAAATAACAAAAGTGTTGGCACAAGCGGTGGATTCTACTTACCCGAGCAGCCACTGGATCCAGACTGGGTGGGCGAAGGCTGACATTGGGATGGTGAATGGCTGTGATGGGATGCAGACATGCCTTGGGATGAGGAGGAGGACTGGCAACGGCCACCACTACCTCCACCTCCACCTTCTCCAGAACCACTTCCTCCTCCTCGTGGTATACAGGATCTTTAATACACAAGAGAGAGAATACAGATATAGTGCTTGCATTGGAACAGAGAAAGAAAGAAAGAAAGAAAGAAAGAAAGAAAGAAAGAAAGAAAGAAAGAAAGAAAGAAAGAAAGAAAGAAACACTATGGTATGAAAGAAGCCACACAAATCTTTTTGCTGTGTTTTATAGCATCATACCCTAGCCTGACTCCATCATTGTGGATGAAAAGAAAAAATTAAGGAAATTAATTTGGGAGGGCAGCAAAGTCTCTGAACCTGTATAAT
>NW_015173164.1:111137-113190 GCF_001447785.1 Gekko japonicus
ACTCCCTCTTCTGAATTTACAAGTCTCGGGGAATTGTGTAGTTGGATACAACCCACTATCTTCCAGTCCAAGGTTTCCGGCATTCACAGTCATGTTTGCTATAAAATTAGGGCTGTCAAATGAGAGAATCTGACAAATTTACATTGTTGCCAGTTTAAATGTTCCAAGTCTGTCACTCAGTCCCAATCTGCATCTAGCATTTGCTCTGCTGTTTTACCAAACCCACGATGGAACAGAAATCCCCCTCTACGCTGCATGCCACTTTCACTTTGATTGTGAGATTTTATAGCCGCATCCGGACTGCATGCCACTTGCACTTCGTTTGTTCTCTAGGTTTTATGGTGGCCGTCTGCATAGATTTATGGCCGTTTTATGGCCATTCAGGGGTGACTCTGCAGTCAGTATGGCGTTGGCCCAGGATATTTGAATGTGGTTTTGAGACACATCTTTTTCTGTTCCAGTGTGGGTTTGGAGCAAATGCTAGATGCAGTAATGCTCCCTCTAAGCTGTGGAGTCTTGTGAGCAAAAATTCTACTTTGTGAGCTACTGGCATTAAAGTTATGAGCAAGCAATTTGGCTGCTGCATGAATTAGTTTGCTCTGGAGCCATTCTTCCTGGGCTAAGACAAAAATCTGTGAGCTGGAGGCTAAAAAACTGTGAGCTAGCTCACACTAACTCAGCTTAGAGGGAACACTGGATGCAGACTGGGCCAATGTTGAGTTCCAAATCTAACAAACCCTGAGAGCAATTCATTCAGCCAAGTACAATGCTGGAGACAGTAAATGCCTCCTAGAGTGATGGGATGGTTGCCACCACCTTGAAACAGGCAGTTCCGAGTCCACTCCTAATGAATTCTTCTCTGGAGCAGGAGTTCTAAACTATTGTACAGTCTCAAACATATTTATGTATTTACTTTATTTATACTCTGCCTTTCTCCCCAATGGGGACCCAAGGTGGCTTACATCATTCTCCATCCTCCATTATATCCTCACAACAACCCTGTGAGGTGGGTTACGCTGAGAGTGTGTGACCGGCCCAAGGTCACCCAGCAAGCTTCCATGGCACAAGTGGGGATTTGAACTTGGTTCTCCTAGATCCTGGTCCAACACTCTAACTACACCATGCTGGATCTCTACCATTCTTGAGCACAGTGATTGAATGGAGGATGGCTAGACAGCTCCAGAGGTTCTTGGATGAAGCAGATTGCTTGGATCTTTCAGGCTTGTTTATGGGAGTAGAGCACCCTTGGTCATCCTGATCGATGGCCTGCATCAGGAGATGGATAGAGGGAGGGTGACCTTATTGATTCTCCTGGACCTCTCAGCGGCTCTTAATATGATTGATCACGGCATACTTCTAGGACTGGTTTTCAGGGTTGGGATTGGGAGGCACCATTTTGGGGTGGTTTCAGTCCTACCTTGAAGGTAAGTTTCAAAAGGAGGTGTTGGGGTGTGTGGGTGATAGCTCTATCTCATATTCCTGCAGATCCCAGGGAGGATGTTGAAACCTTGTTCCAGACCCTGGAAGCAGTTTTGGGGTGGAAGAGAACTGATAAACTGAAGCTTAATCTCAATAAAATGGTGCTGCTCCTGGAGGGAAGGATTGACCCAGGACTTAAGAACATAAGAACATAAGAAACCTTGTTCCAGACCCTGGAAGCAGTTTTGGGGTGGAAGAGAACTGATAAACTGAAGCTTAATCTCAATAAAATGGTGCTGCTCCTGGAGGGAAGGATTGACCCAGGACTTAAGAACATAAGAACATAAGAGACGCCAATGTTGGATCAGGCCAAAGGCCCATCCAACACTCTGTGTCACCGCAGTGCCATCAGGAGGTCCAGCAGTGGGGCAAGGACATTAGAAGCCCTCCCACTGTTGACCCCCCCCAAGCACCAAGAAGACAGAGCATCACTTGCCCCAGAGCCCCTAGCTATACCTTGTGGCTAATAGCCACTGATGGACCTCTGCTCCATATGCTTATCTAATTCCCTTTTGAAGCCGTCCATGCTTGTAGACCCACCACTTCCTGTGGCAGTGAATTCTATGTGTTAATC
>NW_015173164.1:116569-145240 GCF_001447785.1 Gekko japonicus
TCTTTTAAAATAAATAAATATAATCCCCCTTTTAAACCCTTGGTATTTATGTGGTTTTTGTTATCAAAGTCAAATTATTTTACGGGAAAGACAAAGAGCCTAGGGCCTTGTCTTTCTGGCTCTTTTTGGGCTTCTTACAGAGCCCCTAGTCTAAGAGTCCCTAGGCTAAGAGCCACAGGCAAAGAGCCCTTTAGCTCGCCACAGGCAAAGAGCCCTTTAGCTCGCCACAGGCAAAGAGCCCTTTAGTGTTTCCTTAAATAGAGGCCTCCCCCAGCAGAGGTCAGGCAGCAGCTATTCAAATTCAAATTCACCCAGGCACTCAATCACAGGCAAAACAATGCCCCTTCCACTTCCTCTCAATTACAGGCAATCCCAGTCAAACAGTGCCCGTTCCTCTCCCACACTCAATCAGCCAGGACTCTGCAAGAACTCTAAGTGCTTCCACACACTGCTAAACACAGTTTTCCCACAAAATATCCTTAGCTGAATTCTCTCAGCTGAAAGCAAGTAAAAGAAACCCACTCACCTCTCTCACAGCTCTCTCTCCTGCTCCTGCTCAGAGCTCAGCTGGTCTCCTCTGCCTCTGGCAAGGTGCTTCCTTAAATAGAGGCCTCCCCCAGCAGAGGTCAGGCAGCAGCTCTCTCACAGCTCTCTCTCCTGCTCCTGCTCAGAGCTCAGCTGGTCTCCTCTGCCTCTGGCAAGGTGCTTCCTTAAATAGAGGCCTCCCCCAGCAGTCAGGCAACAGCTCTCTCACAGCTCTCTCTCCTGCTCCTGCTCAGAGTTCAGCTGGTGTCTCCTGTTCTTGATAGGCTTGCACACCCCCTAAAGGAGTGGATTCATAGCTTGGGAGCGCTCCTGGAGCTAGGTTTCCTGTTGCACAAGCAGGTGGCAGCGGTGGCCAGGAGCGCCCTCCACCAGCTTCTGTTTCTGAGCCAGTTGTGGCCTTTCCTGGGTAAAAAAGATTTTGCCACTGTGGTGCATTCCCTGGTAACAACTAGATTAGATTACTGCAGTGTGCTTTATATGGGGCTGCCCTTGAAGAGTGTCCTAAAGCAATTGGTACAGAATGCAGCATCAAGAATGCTGACTGGAATAGGTTGTAAGGACCATATGACTCCAGTCCTGTTCCATTTACACAAACTCTCAATTTGTTATCGGGCCCAATTCAAAGTGGTGGGATTGACCTTTGAAGCCTTATGTTGTTTGCCACCCACATACTTAAGAACCTCCTACTCCCATATGAACCTGTGCAACTACCGTGGTCATCTTCTGTGGCCCTGTTTCAGGTGCCCCTGTCATCTGAGGCTAGATGGGCGGCAACCCAAGAAAGGGCCTTCTCAGTCATGGCACCAAAACTGTGGCATTCCCTTTGCAGGAGGATTCATCTGTCCCCCTCTGTCATTGTCTTCCGTCAGAGAAGACTTTTTTGTTTCATTTGGTGTTTTCTTAATGACCCTCCTTATTTATGTTTTAATTGCTGCTGTATATATAAATACACAAATGTGTGTGTGTGTGTGTGTAAAAATTAGCAGGCAGTAGAAGAATATCCGAGGAGATGCATAAGTATGGAGTCAGCAGAAGTGGGCCCCACCAGAACTGATGGGCCCTGGCTGCTGCCCCATCTCAGGGTATGCTGTGTGATCTCAAGGGCCATGTTTGCACACTGTTCGAATCAGCAGTGAGCGCATACTGCCCCAGCAGGATATGCAGCTAGCAGTCTGTATTTAGAGCAAAATACTCCTTCACTTTTAAGGTAAGGCATGATGGGAAATGTAGTTCAGTAACCCCTTAGGTCAAATGCTCTAAAATAATCTTCCTTATTGGATCGTGAGTGATGATCTTCTGAATGCGTGTGGAGTGAAATAAAATGATGTCAGCCTGAATTAGATTTGTGCATTGAAGACTTAGCTCCAGCCAGCCTCTGGGCAGTATAGTGAAAAGAGATAATCCTGTACGTCTCCTACCTCTAGTAGATTTCTAACGCATAGAGCACATGCTTTATATTACTTGAAAGAGGGACAGCTTCACAACATCGACTTACGCAACGTGCTTCCCTTCCTCGAGCAGCTGATGGTACTGGCAGATCTCCTGCTCCAGACGGCCCTTAATGCCAAGAAGTGTCTGATACTCCTGGTTCTGCTGCTGGATCTCGCACTTGATACCCGCCAGCTCTGCTTCCACTGGCTCAATCTGGCTGGCTATTTGTTGCAAAAGCATGCCGTAGCGACCTTCCATGTCATTCAGGTTGTTTTTCAGAGACTGGACCTGCCATGGGGAGGCAAATGAAAAAAAAAATTAAAGGTGGAGGGACCTGTTCCGTGAAGTGGTCAGCCTGTTTCTGCTTTATATCCCAGTGTTGCCAGCCTCCAGGTGCAACATGGAGATCTCCCGGAATTATAACTGATTTCCAGACTACAGAAATCAGTACCCCTGGAGAAAATGGCTGCTTTGGAGGGGAGACTCTATGGCCTTATACTCTTCTGAGGTTCCTCCCCACACCAGGCTCCATGCCCAAATTATCCAGGAATTTCCCTACCTGGAGTTGGCAACCCTATAAAACCTAACCAAGTGGAACCCTAACATACTCAGTGTATGCAGACAACTAGATGATGGAACTAGGGAATGAAGTCGTCTAGATTAGTCTTCTCCTTGACATGCCAGTTTTTTTAAAGTTTTCCTTGATATGTAGAGGAGGAACATTCAGTCATGTGAATCCTACCATCAGTGTGAAGTGGTACAACCCAAACACAAGTTTGCTGCCTCAGCAGTGTTTGGCAAGAACAGAACCTTAGAATCATCAGTCACTAAAAGGGACCAGAGAGTCATCTGATCCAATCCCTGGCCTCCTCCTAGGGATGCCACCTTCCAGGTGGGGCCTGGGGATCCCCCATAATTACAGCTCATATCTGGACTACAGAGATCAGTTCCCCTGGAGAAAATGGCTGCTTTGGAGGGTGGACTCTGTGGCATTGTACCCCACAGGGGTCCCTGTCCTTCCCAGGCTCCATCCCCAAATCTCTAGGAGTTTCGCGAACTGGATCTGACAACCCTACCCTCACATCCCCTGCCAGTGGCCAAGTGGACCTGTCAACCCTATCTCATCCAGAGAGGTTGGCACACAAATATATCTAAACTGCAGCTGAATCCACATAATCCAAAAGTCAGTAAAACAGAAGAGAGCAACGGGAAGGTTCTATGGCTGTTTTAATGCACTGGTTTTATGCTTTATTTTTATTCTTTATTATAAACCACTTTGAACAGGTCTCTCAAATGGTGGCATAGAAATTTTCTAAGCAAATAATTAATAATATCCAATTTGATACTACACGAGGCAGCAAGGCATGGGGATCGTAGGTGTTAATCTGGTTCTTTATCATTTGGTAGGCATGGACAGCCTGCCCGTAGGAAGCCATAAAAGACTGTCCAGTAAGGCCCCCAGATTGGTTGAATGTCACGTCACCCCAAATCCCTGCAATCTATCTTAAGTGCCTCTAACTCTGCTCTCAAAATCTGCCTGCAGTACTAAAGGTATTCTGATCAACAAACTTCCCTTTGGGCCAATGATATATTGTTTGAACTCTGGAATTCCCTGTCTTTTAAATCTCCCATTATTTCAATGGAGCAACAAACTCTCAAAACCATGACCAGATGGTATCTTACGCCTCAACAAATCTCACATATGAGCCCTACAAAATCACCCTATTGTTGGAAAGGTTTTCAACAAATTAGAACATATGACCACTGTTGGTGGAGGTGTGATGAGATACGGACTTTCTGGGAACTAGTCTTACACCATATTCGCACTATAACGAACATCTCACTCCCCCTCACTCCAGAAGCTCTTTTCCTAGAACACTGGCTGGAACATCTAGCTACACACCACCTCAAACCAACCACTGACATGATGCTATTTACAGCAAAAACCGCCATTGCCCCTCGTTGGCAGGAACTGGACCCCCCTAACCTGAACCTATGGTTCAAAAAATGTGGGAAACTTACCTGATGGATAATATCACTGACAAAATAAACAGATCTCTTTTGAAACCAGCTAAAACGAACTTCGATAGCAAATGGTTCCCGATACTAGAGTTCTTGTCACAGCAAGAATTTATATCACCAGAATGGTGATGGCTTTGAATCTTAATCTCAGGGAATACAAAACAACAAATGCCACTGTTATAACGTCATTTTATACCTTACCACTATGGTCAACTACTACCTGAAATGTTTAAGTGTATTATAAACTTCCCTTTGGGCCCACACTCCAGAAGAGGCCAAGATGGATGGAGGATGCTCCCAAGTAGCAGCAACTGAACTATTTCAGCTTAGTCCGCCTCCTGTCTGTCAGAAGTGAGACATGCAGTGTCTGCAGATATGACCAGGCTTGGCTTGTCCTCCAACTCCTTGTCCTGCCTTTCCCATATCACCCAGTCAATCAATCAAAGTTTAATTAACGGCTTTCGCCAGCTTAAAATACAAAAATAAAACTAAATATCTCACCCAGTCAGAAAGGAGAGCTGTGACTCAAGTTTGTGTGGGGCATCTTTCCTGCCACACCGTGCACAAAGCACTATGCCTGGACAATGACATTGTCACACACATATTGAGAACCGACCCCAGAATCTTCTGTGTCATTGTCGAGGATAGTGGGGTGCCATGCCACAAGCAGAACGTGGCAGTCCACACGCCCATTCTGCTTCCAGCATAGTAGCATGCCCAGGATGGAAATCAGGTCTCAGTACAGGACTTTAGCAATTGGAACTGGGTTCCATGGGAGACTACCATAGAGAATCAGAATGCCAGGTCTAAAACTGTCACGTACCATGCTCAGGTGGGACTGCAGTTCAATCTCCAGGCTTTGATATTCCCGCCTGAGGTCTGCAGATTCCTTCTGGCTGCTGTCAATCTCCTGACAGCTTGAACTCACTTGCTGACGCACCTCTTCCATCTGGAGGACGCAAACAGAGAACCAAAATGAGGTCTTTGCAAAAGTCCACAGATTCCACAACAAAAGCTCCCCCAAATGCTACCAGCCTTATCATAACATGTGCAAAGTGGTAAAATCACACACTGGGTAATGTGACATCAAGTCGCTTCTGATTTATGATGACCCTATGAATTAATGACCTCCAAAATATCCTCTCATTAACAGCCTCACCATAGAATCACAGCATTGGAAGGGATCTCCAGGGTCATCTAGTCCAACCCCCTGCACAATGCAGGAAATTCACAAAAACCTCCCCACACACAAACCCAGTGACCTCTGTTCCACACCCAGAAGATGGCAAAAAAAAGAAAAAGAAAAGCCCTCCAGGACCTCCAGCCAAACTGGCCTGGAGAAAAATTGCTTCCTGACCCCAAAGTGGTGATCAGCATTTCCCTGGGCATGTAAGAAAGGGCCACAAGATGCAACCCTTGACAGAATCAGTGTTGCTGTCAGATGGCCATCTAGCCTCTGTTCGGAAACCTTCAGAGAAGGAGAGCCTGCTGCCACCTCCCAGGACAACCCAAAATGAAATCTCGATAGTTATTATTTCCCACCAGTGCTGGTGTTTTGAATAATGGATGATATTTTTAAAACTTTTCACAACTATATCTAAGCACCATTTAACTTTTGGACAAGATAGCTTGGAATATTAGGAATTTTTTTGGTATTACATAGCTGCAAGCAAGCATTACAGATTGTGTTGATATTGTTTCTATAATATTTTATGTATGCACAGTACTTGGCAACTCTGATCCCAGATCTCAAATCCAGCATCTGCTTTCACCTATAAGATGGTTTGGAGCCTGCAGGTTGGTGATAGGAAGAAAGGAAATGCAGCTTCTCCACATACTGCCAGCATATTGATACTACAAAATTATTTTTCTTGCATTTTGGGAATGCAGTTTGGTGTGAATGTTAGATTTTTCCCCAGCTGGTAATCTCTAGCTCCCCCTTGCACTATCACAGAACTGCAGCTGAGCTGTTGTTGCCATCCTCTAGGTGGGGCCTGGAGTTCTCTCAGAACTAGAACTCATCTGCAGATGACAGAGCTCAGTTCCCTTAGAGGAAATGGCTGCTTCAGGGGGCAGGCTATGGGATTGTGTCCCTGATGACCTTGCTCCCTGCTCCAAATTCCACCTTCCCCAGTTTCCTCCTTCAAATCTCCAGGAATTTCCCAGGCCAGAGCTGGCAAACCTGTTCCCTGAAAATGGTTCCTTGCAAATAAGCAGTAATAGTTCAAACCTTTAAGTGTGTGAGTAGAACTTCTAAGTGGCCACATTGGTCCAAAGCAAAGGCCCCAAATGGGCCATAAGTATTATAATACCTTTTATTACAACCAACCAAAATAACACAAAATGATGTGGAAGACTTTAAGTTCTTCAGAACCCTTCAGCAGGCTGGATGTTTAAAAAATAAACCAAAAGGGGTGGTGGTGGGGGAACATTTCAGGCCTTTTTCTGAAAAGAAGATATTGCATGAGCTTGAGACTTCTTGTAGGCGTCCAGTGTCAATAAGTCCTGTTAATCATGCACCCCCCACACACAATCTTCTGGCAATCAAACTGGAACTCATAGACAGATAGTGCTGCACTAGAAATTGGGTATCTTTCCCTTTTATAACAGGAGGAAGACTGCCAGTAGGTCCCCCCCCCCTGCAGGTTTTCACACTATCCGGGCTCTTTTGAGAATAGCTCACCTTGCTTTCATACCATTCTTCAACCTCCCTGCGGTTGTCTGCAATGATCTGTTCATATTCACACCTCATCTCATCCAGTTGCTTTTTCAAATCTGGGCCAGCATTCGAATTGACCTCCACAGTGACGTCCCCACCAGACTGCGATTGTGCGCTTTGCTGTAA
This sequence comes from Gekko japonicus, assembly GCF_001447785.1. Classification (NCBI taxonomy): domain Eukaryota; kingdom Metazoa; phylum Chordata; class Lepidosauria; order Squamata; family Gekkonidae; genus Gekko; species Gekko japonicus. The sequence goes on from NW_015173164.1 coordinate 123,414, forward strand.
CTGCAGGCCCAAAGAAGACCAAATATGAGCCTGTTCAGACCTATAGGCATATTTCCTTCGCAGTTCCCTGATTCTTATCTTTGTAGCAGGTAACCAGGGGTCATTTCCTGCAGGAGCACACATGAGCGGAGCTCCGGCCGTAAAGAGCCCAGGGGGCGGGCACATGCAACAAGCCCCACCCCTGCTCCCAGCAGCCCTCAGTCAGAGCAAGAAGCAGCCAGGTAAGTTGCAGAGCTCCTCCCGGCCCCACGGTCCAAAACAGTCCAGTGGGACCTTTAAGACCAAGTTTTATTCAGGTACAAGCTCTCCCTCCTCTGCGAGGACAGATCTGCACGTCCCCCCCCCCCAATAGCTAGCAATCCAAAACAGTCCAGTGGAGCCCGAGTGGTGGGTGTTGCCTTCTGACACACTTCCGGTGATGTCGGGGTGTGTGGCATATGCAAATAAGTTATACTAATGAGTTATGCTAATGAGCTCCTGCACCTCTTTTTCTATGAAATGACCCTTGCAGGTAACCCAAATTCACAAAAAGGAGGTTGAGTGACCATATTTGCTGTTGAAGATTGGCTACATTAGTTAATAAAGTTGTGGTCCTTAGTTTAATTCATTGATTGAGTCTTCAGTTCATGATCTGGAGGCAACTGCATCAGCTCCCAGTTCGTTTCTGGATACAGTTCACAGTGCTAGGTTAACCTATGAAGCCCTAAATGGCCTGAGCTCATGGTATTGGAAGAACCATCCTGTATCCATTTCCTTCAAGTGGAGGAAAGAAGTCCTTCTCTTTTCCTCCTGTGTCTAGTGAACAAATAAACAGGTGCTGTATTCAGGAGTGAAGACTGAAAAAGTCTTTGGAGAGAGAAAGTTGTATGTATTCATAGATCTTACTGTACATATTTGTTTTAAAAACCACATATTTCATTTCAGGTATGGGTAGGCCCTACCTCACAATGGTTCTTCTTGAGATGTATTAGCTCCTCCTGCAAAGACTCATATTGCATTTCCAGGTCAGACTTATCCAACGTCAGTTTATCCAAAAGTGGACGTAATCCATGAAGATCAGCCTCCACACTTTGACGCAGGCCACATTCAGTCTCATATCTAATATACAAGCAAAGCAGACAAACTAGTTAGTCTCAAAGCGTCTAATTGTGCAGTTTAGAGTTTTCCTTTTAGGTCGCAAAAAAAAAATCCTTTGGCTTCCAACATTATTTATAATCTGGTTTTGATATTCATCTAATTTTTTTAAAATCTCTTTTCAAACCTTTTGTTTTTATTTTAATGCTACAGTGATGGACTTCCAGTTTCCTTTGCTTACGTCAGTGATCCCTATCATGGTCTCTGTGGTTGCCATGATGTCCACTTGATTATTCTCCAAAGCAGGGAGTAATCCTGGCTTTCTTCCACTTCTTTGGAGTAGGAGATGCTTCAGAAATGCCCAGGGAACATCACCTTTGTGTCAGCTGGCAGCACCCATCCAGAAACAGCAGATCCCATATAAGGAAGATCAGGCCCGTAGCTATGGTGAAGCTTTTGGGGGTTCTACCCCCTTTCTTAAAGGCAGAGCCCAACAAGAAGTTCTCCTGTAAATGCTTTTTTTCAGTCATTTTAAATGTTTTTTAAAAGCTGTGTACTCCTTTAAGCAGAATGGGGTGCCATAGTGACTAATTCCTGCACTGAACAAGGGGGTTGGAGTAGGTGACCTCTAGGATACCTTCTAACTCTGTATCAAGAAACTGGTCTCCTGACTTCCCGTTTATGGCGACACGCTGGTGCACGCATCTCCCGGACCTCCCGGGGATGTGATCTGCGCACCAGCGGATAGGAGGGGGGCTGACGGGTCACCACCCCCCTGGAGCCTTGGCAAAAGGCTCCTAGCCATGGGGCTTTTAAGGGGCGACCTCTTCGCCAGTGCATTGCTGGGGAATTGAGGCGCTCCTCCACCCTGACGGTCCTGCCGCTGTATCTGTATGGATCTAGAGTCGCTGACCAGGACAAGCATCGGAGATTGAGAGTTTTAAACATGTTCCAAGCAAGGTCGTATGACCAACAATGAACAGTGAGTTGGGTTAAAGCGAACATGAGAATTTAAAAAGAACGCTACCCCCCGGGAATGGCGAGAAAAGCGAGGGTATGGGCGAATTTCAGAGACTTTAGCAAGTTTTCATAAAAGTAAACAATCCATAAAGATGGCGGGAAAGAGGGCAGAGAAAGACAAACTAGCAAAAGTGAAACCAGCGGGGAACATGAGCCCTCGACTGGAAGAGGTCACTGAGTTCTCCAAAATGTTGGCAGATTCCTTGCGCCCTCTGCTGGACCAGATGACTAACATCAAACAACAGCTACAACTCTAAATCAGAACCTTGCTACTCACCAGCTCCAACTGACTGAGACTTTAAAAATAACGGAGCAAATGGCTGAGAAGGTGAAGGAAATGGACGACAACACTAAAAAAGTTAAGAAAAAGGTGCAAAAGCTGGAAAAGTAACAAGCTTTGGAAGAATCACAACTTTTACAGCTGCAAATGGAGAAAGCAAATTTGGTCCTCCAGTTTAAGGGGTCCCAGAATTAAAAGGCGAGAATCTAAAGCAACTCTTGAGTGAAGCATTAGCCCCAGTTACAGATTTGAAAGTGGAATGTCTTGCAAACGAAATGGATGTGGTCTATAAGTCCTATTCCATGTACATCAAGAAGAATAATCTGCCTAGGGAAATAGTGGTCAGATTCTCAAAGAGGCATGTGAGGGATTCTATCCTGAAAGCAACTACAGGAACACCCTTGAAAATCAGGGACAATATCATCAGGATTCTAAAAGACGTCCCATTTGAAATAAGGCAAAAGAGAAAGAAATATAAAGACTTAATCCTTTTCCTACAAACAAACAGCATTGTCTACAGATGGTTAATTCCAGAAGTCATAATTTTCAAAATACAAGATAAAAAAGAAAAGATTGACTCTGTCCCTAAAGCATGTGAGTTCCTGAGATTGCAGCTGGGAGAGACAGCCGAGGTTGAGAAGGAAGAAGATGACAGCAAATCTAGTGGCGAATTGGACTCGGTGTCTTCCGACGAGGACTCTCTTTCTGATAAGGGGGCAGCTGCCCCCAAACGTGCATATAAATTGAGGATTAGAAAAGACAAAACCAAATGAAGGCTGAAGGACTCTGAATTTTGCCTTAAAACTTTTGTGTTATTATGGGATGCTCTGGGGGTTCTCTTAAACAGTTAAATCAATGGATAAAAAGATAAATATTTGAGCATAACTATGTTCAAAGTAATACTAGCAATTTAAGATTGTTGTTATGATCTCCTATTCTTGGGGTTTTAGTTATTAGTGGTTTTCTTTCCTTTCTCCCTAGGTGTAGTTATTCCTTCCCAATTTTTCTTTGTAGTTTGTAGTCTATTAAAATGCAATAAAAAATCCCCTCTGGGGAGCCAAAAAAGAAAGAAAGAAAAGAAACTGGTCTGCTTTAAGAGAGTTTTTCTGCCTAAGTGTTCGTTTTCTTGACTATAGAAGTCATCACTCCCACCTAACAGCTTGCTATCATAATTGTTGCTTAGGCTGGCAGAAGTAATTAACTTGTAGCAACTGAAAACTGTCTTCTAAAGTGGTTGACAGCTTGCAATTTAGAGGTCTATCCTGGTAACAGCTTTCTATTGGCTAAATGACTTTTCTTTCTGCACTGAGAACTTTAGCCTCACCAGACAAAAATTTGCCCAACAAGCCACAAAATCTTGGCTTCGAGCTTGAGGAAGATGTTTAGCTTGGTATCTTAACGTTTGTGGAACCTTCCATCTTTTTGTGATTAGGCACACCCCTTAGCAGCCATTTTGTGATTGGTCCCACCCCCTTTGGCAGCCATTTTGCTGTGGTCCCCACTGCCTGTCCTCAAACTTCTAAAACCACTTACAGGTTCAACAAGGCTGGGGACCCCTTGAGTATATTAGAGGTTGGTTTTTTTTCCAATTTCCAGAACCATACATTCTGCAAACTAATTTTGCTGAACTAGAAAATAATAGATTTGCAAGAAAAGCAGCTCCTGTCTGGCCTTCATGCTTAGATATTATCTAAAGGGGAGCCCTCCCCCTTACATAAGTGGAAACTTCGGTTCTTATTTAATTAACTTAAGAAGCTGAAGACTTTCAGACCATTCCTTAGCTATCGTTGCTGAACATTTGGTTATTTTTGAGTTGTGGTTCTAGTTTGAGGAGGGGGGCCAATAGAAGATCCCGGGCAGCTTCAAAGGAACCATGGATGCTAGAAAGTGTAAAACTGTTGTATTGTAGGGATGGCAGCATCCCAGTAGGATCTAGGGATCCTCTGGAATGGCTTATTGATATAGAGTTGCAAGAGCTCAGAGCCCTTGCCTCCGGAAGGTGCTCCTCAATAAGGTGGGCCTATCCCCTTTCTGGTGCTCTACCATATTACTTTTTCTGTCTGACTTCACCGCAAATGTGTAGAGCTTATTTGTTGGCCCGTCTTAATGTTCTCCCCTCTGCTATTCTTGAGGGGAGATATAAGCAAATTCCTTATTCAATCAGGTTCTGTGGATGTAATAGAAGTGAAATAGAAACTGTTGAGCACGTACTCTTACACTATAAATTGTTAAATGACATTCGAGTGGAGTTTATAGAAGCCCCCCTTAGGTTGGTAGCAGGCCAATCGGGATAGAATCAAGGTACAATTTCTCCTTGCTTCACGAGATCCGGAGATCATTGAACTGACCGCTAAGTTTCTCCATTGTTTTATAAAACGGAAGAGTGACCCTGATCATATTAATGATTCTTAATTTATAAGTCTAAAAACTTAAGTTTAAAAGTTTAGAATGCCAATTTATTTTATGATTCAGGCATCTTTTGTATGGTCAAATCTAGCTTGTGACAACTTGAGTTAGGCCTGACATAGCCACGGCTATCTATTTTATAATTTCTTTTGGATTGTATTATTAAGAAATGCTTCCAATATTGTATGCCAATAAAAGGTATTTGAATTGAATTGGATCCTCTGGAATTACAGCTCATCTCCAGACTACAGAGATCAGCTCTCCTGGAAAAAAGGGATGCTTTGGAGGGTGGACTCTAGGGCATTGTACCCCACTGAGGTCCCTGCCCTCTCCAGGTTCCAGGAATTCTCAACCAGAAACTGGTAACCCACACACCCCTATACACTCCAATTTATCTACTTTAAAGGGGGATTAGATGTATTCATGGAGGATAGGTCTATCAGTAGCTACTAGCCTGATGACTATGGAGAACCTTCACATTCAGAGGCACTAATACTCTGAATCCCAGAGACAGGAGACAACATCAAGGAAGGTCTTGGCCTCTCTGTCCTTTGTTGGCCCTCCAGAAGAACTGGTTGGTCACAATGTGAGACAGGATGATGGACTAGATGGACCCCTGGTCTCTTCTGATGTTCTTAACCCCGATCAGCAGTCCGGGAGGGCCTGGCAACCCTAGCTGCATGTTTCTGACTTTACTGAAGTTTGACTGTTCTTCAGTCCATCCACCTTCAGTTCCCCCCTCCCCCCTGCCCCCTTCAGTCATATGTAATTCATGAGCAGAGGTCGATTCGGGGGGATCGTGGGGGATCACAGTTCCCCGGGTGAGGTGCAGGGGGCGTGGCACATGATGAAGCCCGCCCCCTTCTTCTGGCCGCCCCGTTTCCAGCCTCATTCTGTTGCAGAAGGAGGAAGAAGCAGGAGGGTAAATTGGTGTCCTCCCCCTCTGCCTGGCTGACGCCACTCCACATGGCCTCCACAAGGACTCCCAGCCCCATCCAGGAGCTTCCCCGAGGTAGCTGTGTTAGTCTGTTGCTGCAAAATAGGCCAAGAGTTCAAATAGCACCTTAAGACTAACAAATAGCACCTTTAAGACTAACCTTTAAGACTAAGACTAACTGAGTGGTGGGTGTGGCCTTATGACACACTTCCGGTGATGTCAGGGGGTATGGCATATGCTAATGAGTTCCCCTAGCTTTTTTTCTACAAAACGACCCGTGTTCATGAGTAATAAGAAAGTGGTAAGCAACTGAAAAGATGGTGGATTTACTTCATCTTGAAGTCGTCGATTGCCATCTTTGTGTTATCAATGTCCAACATGAGCTTGTTTGTCCCCAGTGCCTCATGGATTAGCTGCAAGATGGAAAAGAATGCAGATTACTTATTACTAAGAGCCCAGGATAATATGTTTTCCTCAGGGGTACAAACTGCAGAAATACCCACTCAAATATCTTCCCCCCCCCTTTGAATCATGGCTCAAAAGCAGACATTCTGGTGATTCCACAGGAAGTATCCAGTTTGGTGGTATGGGCTATGACTTGGATCCAGAACTGAGTTTCCGCAATGATTTCTGTTTGTGGAGAGTGACTTTTTTGCCTCCCTGAGGAATAGAACTGCCCAGCCTCCCTGAGAAATACAGGGCAGTTCAGACTGCCACAGGAGGAGAGAAGTGAGAGATTCGTGCTCTGAAGGTATCTTTCTACCTGTGGAAATGCTTTGGGCCTGTTCAAAAATCCACAGATCTGTGCAAAACTCTTCAGAACGAATCGATCTGCTAGTGCTATGGCATTGTGGCTATGAGCCATTATTCTACTGGCCCCAGACTCAAATCCTTCCTCTGCTGCACTCTGTGTCTGCAGGTGGAATCTTACCCTTTTGAAGGAAGACCAGGAAATAAGCTCTTCCATTGAAATGCTCCTTGGTTTTACATATGTAAGAACTGTCAAGTCACAGCCAACTTCTAGAAACCTCAGTAAGAGACTTTCAAGGCATGTGAGATGCACAGGTGGTTCGCCATTGCCTTCCTCTGCAAAGTCTTCCTTAGCATCTCCCATCCAAGTACTAACCCTGCTTAGCTTCCAAGATAGAGCCGTGCCATGCCACCATCCCTCCGAGAAACCATTTTTTAGGAATGGGGGAGGGGCCAATATTTCTAGTGTGTAGGCCAGATAGATGAGAATGGTTGATAGGCAGCCCTTGCAAGGACCTTGAGGCCCAAATGGCAGAGAACGGGGTGGTGGTGTGGAACCCTTGAAAATGTGCCATACAGTGAGCCCCTTCCCACCCACAATGAGGTCTGCATACCTGTTGTTATCGTCTTCAATTTAGAGCATTTTTAATTTACAGCATATTCTAAGGTCAATATAAGAACATAAGAACATAAGAGAAGCTAATGTTGGATCAGACCAGTGGCCCATCCAGTCCCACAGTGGCCAAAAATACCAGGTGCCATCAGGAGGTCCAGCAGTGGGGCCAGGACACTAGAAGCCCTCCCACTGTTGCCCTCCCCCCAGCACCAAGAATACAGAGCATCACTTGCCCCAGACTGAGAGTTCCTGTCTATACCTTGTGGCCAATAGCCACTGATGGACCTCTGCTCCATATGTTTATCCAGTTCCCTCTTGAAGCTGTCCATGCTTGTAGCCATCACCACCTCCTGTGGCAGTGAATTCCACGTATTAATCACTCTTTGGGTGAAGAAGTACTTCCTTTTCTAACCCGACTGCTCAGCAATTTAAGTACAACCCATTGGCTTATGATTCTGTCACTAAACTAGCCTTATTTTAACAACAAACACCTTAAAAAAAACTCCATCAATTTTGTTGGAAAATTCACTCATTAAAAAAAAAAAAGTTGCTTCAGGGCCCCTCCAGGATCAGGGCCCTGAAGCTTAAGCTTCATTAGTTGCATAGTAAATCCACCCCTGGACTGTAGGGTACGCCTTGCCACCTACACACCAACACCACAATCTCTATTTTTACTGCATAGCCCAATTCACCAGATGTGCTCATATCTTTAACAGAGGAACTTTCTGAAGGATTATAACAAGTATGGAAAGAAGAAGTCCTACCTCGTCAGTGAGCGTGTCGATCTCGCTGTAATAACGGCTGTAGTCCTTCCGTGAAGTGCTCTGACCTTGCTTCTGGTACCACTCTCTGATCAAGTGCTCATACTCCTTGTTTTCTGCTTCCAAGCCTCGCACCTTGTCCATATAACAGGCCAAGCGGTCATTGAGGTTCTGCATGGTATACTTCTCATTGCCAGAGAGCAGTCCAGCATCTTCCCCACCGAAACCACATCCTCCAAATCCACCACCAAAACTACCACCACTAAATCCTCCCGATACACCGTGGCATATCCCCCCTCCATAACTTCCACCAGAAAACCCTTGGTTGCTGCTCACAGAGGAGGTACATCTTTGAGAGGAGACTGAAGAGGACCTTCCTCCACCACCACTACCACCACAGGTTCTCCCACCACTGCTCCCACCACCCCCTCCACCACAACCACTGCTAGAACAGCTCGTTCTCTGCTTGAAGCTATAGCTGCTGGTCATGGCAATGGCTACTGGAGGATTCTCTCCAAGAAACTGGTAAAATTGGAGCAGGGAAGATGATGGGATCACATCTCCACTTCCTTCACTCCAGTGATCTTTATTTATACCTTTGCGTTGGGTGTTTCTCCATAGTTTGTGGGTTTACCCTGATTCATTTAGCAACAACTTGCTAAAGGGAATTATTATTATTATTTTTAACAATCCCAGGCAACCAAACTCACTGCTGTTTTGTCTGGAGCTGTCTGTGTGAGTTTGTTTGCTGGGAAGGCCAACCATGTAATTTTCACCTGGGTGGCTTTGCGTTGCAATTTGATCACTTCTGCAATCTAATCCACAAACGCTTAATATCATGCAAGATTGGATGTCTCTCCTTCCGTACTGCAATAAAACTGACATTGCAGCAAGGTTTAATGAATACTGCCATGCTTAATAACGCCAGGAAGAAAGGCAGTCGCCTTTTTATTATCTAGATATGTGGTCTGTTAACTACAGTGACTTCTGAAAAGAGGCTTGAAACAGGGGTGGGGCATAAAAATGCACAGAGATGTTGGCAGGGGAGTAAATTATTTTCAAGCAAATGGAACAGTGGTTTCAAAGTGAATTGTGTAACTCACATCACCACTTCCTTCCCCTTCAACGAGAGATTTCTCAGTGTCAGTATCGGTAATGGGACCATCCTTGAAGACATCTCAGAAGCTTTAGCTGATACCAGATGCGGCAGTGAGACCCCTATCTGGGATTAGCCGCTCATGACATACGGCTCCATTGTCTCCTCCACTGCACTGGTTACATATTTGCTTCTGGGTCCAATTAAGAGTGTTGGTTATTGCCTTTAAAGCTCTTCATGGCTAGAAGTCCTCATACTTTGAGAACCACATATCCCACATACCAGCTATGTTCTTCAGATCGTCTTCTGCTTATGGTTCCCTCACTTAGGATTGTTTATACGGCAGCAGCTGGGTCCCAGGCTTTTTCTGTGGAGGCTCCACTTTTCCGAAATGGCTTACTAGATTGGTGGCAGGGGATATCTTCACAGTTTTATATCAGGGCATTTGGTGGAAAGTAAACTGTTTGGGCAAATCTGGCTGTGTGTGGTTACAACCTGTGTGTTTTGTTTTTTGTTGTGTTAATGGACTGTTATGCTGTTTTTGTGTCCTTGCAACATGTTGTTGCATTGTTAGCTGCCTCGAGTCAACAGAGATAAATATTTTAAATAAATTTCCCGAATGAAAGCTGATTGCTGCAGTCTTCCTTTGTAATGTGTAGCCATAGGAGAAAGTCAGGTGTGTGCCTCTAGGGTTCTCTCTGAATTTGCACAAAGCCTATTGTCTTTTCCAGCATCCCATATGAACTGCCTGTGCAGCACAGAACATGCTTCCAATGTTCCATGGCAAATATACAAGCGTTCCCCTGCAGAAAAGACAGTACAGAAATGGTTATGCCTGAAAGGAGAAAGTTTGGACATCACTTGTAGAAAGCAACCTGAGTCCAATTCCAACAGCATGGATTTTTGTCTCATAATCTAAGCAAAATGATTTCTACTTTTCACCCCATTATAATAAATCTCAACTATTCATTGTTCAGTTCTGATTTGCATTGATGTTTGAAGGCTTGGGTACTCTATGGGTAGTGTTTTTCTGTAATGCTCTTACTGAGGCCATAATCAAGAAGAAGAGGAGGAGGAAGAGGAGGAGGAGGAGATTGGATTTATATCCCACCCTTCACTACCCAAAGGAGTCTCAGAGTGGCTTACAAACTTCTTTCCCTTCCCCCTCCCCACAACAGAAACCCTGTGAGGTAGGTGGGGCTGAGAGAGCTCTGACAGAAACTGCTCTTTTTCAAGAACAGCTCTTATCAGAACTATGGCTTGCCCAAGGTCATCCAGCAGGTGCAAGTGGAGGAGTGGGGAATCAAACCCGGTTCTCCCAGACTAGAGTCTGCACACTTAACCACTACACCAAACTGGCAAAGCCTTGTGTTGAAATTACTTCCCTAGGCAGTGTTATTTCAAAACTGGATACGCACTTGGGTTTCTCCGGAAGGAGTGATTATGTTGGCAAAATTTGTGTCAGGGCCATGAAACTGCAAGAAGGAGGAGGAGGAGGAGGAGGAGGAGGAGGAGGAGATTGGATTTATACCCCGCCCTTTACTACCCAAAGGTGTCTCAGAGCAGCTTACAACCTCCTTTCCCTTCCCCTCCCCACAACAGACACCCTGTGAGGTGGGTGGGGCTGAGAAAACTCTGACACAAACTGCTCTTTCAGGTACAACTGTGCCAGAGCTTGTGACTGACCCAAGGTCACATCAGCAGGTGCAAGTGGAGGAGTGGGGAATCAAACCCGGTTCTCCCAGATTAGAGTCCACACACTTAACCACTACACCAAACTGGCTCTGATGTCCCAACATTCCTGGAATGTTGGGACATCAGTATCCCCAGCACCAGACCAATTTCAGTCTAACTTCAGACCCATTTGGGGCACACATGCTGCCTTGGTCACCATAAGAGATAGTGACCTTATTGATTCTTCAGTATCTCTTGGCCTGCTGCATTGTTGTTTGGCCCCCAGGCACTTGTGCTTCAGAGGCCCATGGGGTTCATTCTTACCCTTCATGTTTTTAAACTTTTATATGAAGCCACTGGGAAAAGTCATCAACATTATTGAGCCAAATTCTTATGGAATCCATCATTCTTATGCTGATAACTCAGAATTCCATCTCCCCTTTTAATTGGAGACAGTGGAGATTCTGAATAGATGTCTTCAGGTAGGAATGGGGTGGATGAAATCCAACAAACTGTACCTCAATCTAGATAAGGGTGAGGGATTGCTGGCCAGTGGTAATGCTAACCAAGGAATTAAGATTCAGCCTACTCAGGAAAGGGTCGTACACCTCCTTAAAAGTGTTCTTAGATCCACATCTACAAACTTATGACCAAGTTTCATCTGTATTACGTAACATCTCTTACCAGGTTTGAGTGCTTCACTGGTTATGGCTGTTCCTCAGTCATTGAAATCTGATAATGGATCTGTCACTGGCGACCAAGATCGAGTTAATCCAGGTCATAGTACTCCGCATTATAATGTCTAGGTGTGAAAGTTGGAAAATGAAGAAAGCTGATCCAAAAAGCCCAGCAGGAACTCATTCGCATGATAGGTCACACCCCTGACAGCACAGCTCATTAGCATATTAGGCCACACCCCCATGCATTCCCTTGGCTTACCCAGGGCCCCCGCGGCTGCGGGGAGCCCAGGAAAGCCGACCCTTGGAGGGGAGGCAGTTTAAACTGCCTTCCCTTGGCTTGCCCGGGTATCCCACGGCTGTGGGGAGCATGGGCAAGCCAGCCCTTAGATAAAATGCTTCCCCAATTATTCCAGGGCCCCCCCCTGGCCTGCCCACCTCGGAGTTGCCAGGGAGGGTCGCTCTCCAGGCCTTCCCTCTATAGCCACGCATGTGCAGAGGTTTTGGCTGTAGTGGGCGTGGCCAACTCTGAAGCCAGCCGGAACTCCATTCCTGTGCGTGCCTGCCCCAAAATAGCCCTGCTGGAGATCAATGTCTCTGTCACCTCCAGATGATATTTTGTTCACGATCTCTGTGTGGGGTTGGCCTCGGAAATGGTTGGGAAACTTCTGCTAATTCAAAATGTCATTTCATCGCTGCTATCAGGTGCTGGCTATAGACAACACATATCATTGGTGCTTAAGCAGTTTTGCTGGTTCTCTTTAATTTCTGAACTCAGCACAAAGCACTGGCTTTAACCATCAAGGCCCTTCACAGCCAAGACCAGGGCTCTCTGCTCCCATATGAGCTTGCCGAGATTCTATTATCTTCTCAGGTTCTGCTTAATTTCCCTCACCTTCAGTGAACAGGTGGGTGGCCAAGAAGGGAGGGGGTCATTTGAGCTATGGTGCATCACCTGTGGAATTTCCTCCCATTCCCCAAAACTGCTAATATTTTGGCACCGGGCAAATGCATTTTTATCCCCCCCCCCCCGGGACATCTTACGATGTGGTTTAAAAATGTGTAATTACTTTTTCATGTTTTGATTTTATCTCCACTGGCAACTTATTTTTTTTCTTTTATTATGCACTTGAATGAAACTTTGTTGGTCTTAAAGTTGCCCCTCGTCTAGAAGTTTGTTCTGTGTCTATGATATTTTATGCCAATTGGAGTTGTGTATGCATGTGTGTTCTTGTTTGTTTGTTTGCCATCAAGTCACAGCTGACTTACAAAGACCCTGTGGGGTTTTCAAGGCAAGAGACATTCAGAGGTGGTTTGCCATTGCCTGTCTCTGTGTCATGGCCCTGGCATTCCTTGGTGGTCTCCCATCCAAATATTAGCCAGGGCCAACCCTTTTTGAGATCTGATTAATTCGGGCTAGCCTGGGCCCATCCAGGTCAGGGCTAGAGTCGTGTATATGGATGTAATTTTAATGCCAGATCATGCTACTATTGCCTGGGGGGGGTTGTGTGTGTGCATGTCTCTATTTTTAAACTAGTTAGTAGGGTTGCCAACTATAGGTGGGGAAATTCCTGGATATTTGGGGGCAGAGCCTGGGGACATCAGTGGAATATTTATTTATTTATTTATAAATCAATTTATAGCCCTCCCTCCCCGCTGCACGGGCTCAGGGAAGCTTACATGATGTCACAGAGCCCACCTGCCACAGGAGCCATTTTCTTCAAGGAAACTGAGACAGTTTGGTGTAGTGGTTAAGTCTAATCTAGGAGAACCAGGTTTGATTCCCCCCCCCTCCACCTGCACCTGGCTGAATGGCCTCGGGCAAGCCATAGTTCTGATAAGAGCTGTTCTTGAAAGAGAGCAGTTTCTGTCAGAGTTCTCTCAGCCCCACCCACCTCACAGGGTGCCTGTTGTGGGGAGGGGAAGGGAAAGGAGTTTATAAGATGCTCTGAGACTCCTTTGGGTAGTGAAGGGCGGGGTATAAATCCAATCTCCTCCTCCTCCTCCTCGTCTTCTTCTTCAGTCTAGAAATCAGCTGTAATACTAGGAAATCTCCAGGCCCTACCTGAAGATCGGCAACCCTACTAGTTATGCTATAACCCACTGCAGGCAAACTTGTTTTTGGAGAGGTGGTACTAAAATGATTAAAACAGGTGAATTACTGAGTTTGTTTTAAGTGTGCAGATGGTAGTCATACAGATAACAACTTGGCTGTTAAAATGCTAAGTGATGCACACTCACGTATAGCAGCAATGTATGGTGTAGGCAGAGGGATCTACTGAAGAGAGGCACTTTCAGTTTTATCAGTATGCAACATCTCCCATCCCCTCCAACCACGGTGCCAGAAAAGCATTCAGAGTTTCAGAAGTCTGCGTCCGATAATTTAGTATTGCTTCCCTTTCCTTGGGTGTCTGTCTGGCACAGATAGGCAAATTGTACCTGCTGCCAATTGCCCTTCTTGCACAAGACTCCATCCTTGATTCTCCTGGCTGTTAATAAATATGTTGTCGAAGGCTTTCACGGCCGGAGTTCATTAGTTGCTGTAGATTTTCCCGGTTGTGTGGCCGTGGTCTTGGCATTGTAGAACCTGACGTTTTGCCAGTAACTGTGACTGGCATCCTCAGAGGTATAGCACAGAAAGATGGAGTACTCTCTGTACTCTGTTAATAAATAGTTTGGTAACTAGTCACACACTAGAAAACAAAAAAACAAACAGCTTGGAGGACACCTAAGGAAATGCAGCTTGCCTTTCACATCTACCTTTCAAAATCTTGGGACGTGTGAAATTGTTTCCTACTCAGCACTAACAGAACTAATATTGTTCTTGCCTTGTTGATACACACCTGTGATTTTAGATTGTGAGTATAGTGTGCTTGTGGGTTTTCTTTAGTCCTAAAAGGTATATTTATAAAGCAAATCATATAAACCTTGGTGTAATTTTTTAAAATTGATTTATATTAGAATATTATATTATAAAGAACATGGATCACTGCCTTGTCATGGCGAGGGGGCTTGCGTGGTTCGATGAGGCTCTGGGCTATGCCGTGGAGGGCCACCCAAGACGGACAGGCCACAGCAGAGAACTCAGACCAAGTGTGATCCCCTGGAGAAGGAAACGGCAACCCACTCCAGTATTTTTGCCAAGAAAACCCCATGGACAGTATCAAAAGGCTAAAAGATATGACACCGGAAGATGAGCCCCTCAGGTCGGAAGGTGTCCGATAAGCTACTGAGGAACAGCAGAGGGCAAGTACAAATAACCCCAGAAAGAGTGAAGTGGCTGGGCCAAAAGCGAAAGGACGATCAGTTGTGGATGTGTCTGATGGTGAAAGGAAAGTCTGAGGCTGCAAAGAACAATACTGCATAGGAACCTGGAATGTAAGATCTATGAATCAAGGTAAGCTTGACGTGGTCAAAAATGAGATGGCAAGACTGAACATCGATATCCTAGGAATCAGTGAACTAAAGTGGACAGGAATGGGCGAATTTAACTCAGAAGACCATTATATCTACTACTGTGGCCAGGAATCTCGTAGAAAAAATGGTGTGGCCTTTATAGTCAACAAGAGAGTGCAAAAGGCAGTACTGGGATACAATCTCAAAAATGACAGAATGATTTCTGTCCGATTCCAAGGCAAACCATTCAACATCACAGTAATCCAAGTCTATGCCCCAACCACTGATGCAGAAGAGGCTGAAGTGGACCGGTTCTATGAAGACCTACAACACCTCATAGAACTAACACCAAAAAATGATGTCCTCATCATCATAGGGGACTGGAATGCTAAAGTAGGAAGTCAAAAGGTAACTGGAATAACAGACAAGTTTGGCCTTGGAAAGCAAAATGAAGCAGGGCAAAGGTTAACAGAGTTTTGTCAAGAGAACACACTGGTCATAGCGAACACCCTTTTCCAACAACCTAAGAGACGACTCTACACATGGACATCACCAGATGGGCAACACCGAAATCAGATTGACTATATAATTTGCAGTCAAAGATGGAGAAGCTCTATCCAGTCAGTAAAAACAAGACCTGGAGCTGACTGTGGTTCAGATCATGAGCTACTCATTGCAAAATTCAGACTTAAACTGAAGAAAATTGGGAAAACCACGAGGCCATTCAGGTTTGACCTAGATCGCATCCCTGATGAATATACAGTAGAGGTGAAGAATAGATTCAAGGGTCTGGATTTGATAGATAGAGTGCCTGAAGAACTATGGACAGAGGTTCGTGACATCGTACAGGAGGCAGCAATCACCACCATACCAAAGAAAAAGAAATGCAAGAAAGCAAAATGGCTTTCTGATGAGGCTTTACAAATAGCAGAGGAAAGAAGGAAAGCGAAAGGCAAAGGCGAAAAGGAAAGATTTACCCAACTGAACGCAGATTTCCAGAGAACAGCAAGGAGAGATAAGGAGGCCTTCCTGAATGAACAGTGCAAAGTAATAGAAGAAAACAATAGAATGGGAAGGACTAGAGATCTCTTCAAGAAAATTGGAGAAATCAAGGGAGCGTTCCATGCAAAGCTGGCCATGATAAAGGACAAAAACGGTAGGGACCTAACAGAAGCAGAAGAGATTAGGAAAAGATGGCAAGAATACACAGAAGAACTATACAAGAAAGACCTCGATGTCCTTGACAACCACGACGGTATAATCACTGACCTCGAGCCAGACATCCTGGAATGTGAAGTTAAATGGGCCTTAGAAAGCATTACTAACAACAAAGCTAGTGGAGGTGATGGTATCCCAGCTGAGCTATTCAAAGTCTTAGAAGAGGATGCTGTTAAAGTTCTGCACTCCATTTGCCAGCAAATTTGGAAAACGCAACAGTGGCCACAGGATTGGAAAAGATCAGTATACATTCCAATCCCAAAGAAGGGCAATGCCAAGGAATGTTCAAACTATCGCACAATTGCACTCATATCACACGCTAGCAAGGTCATGCTCAAGATCCTACAAGCTAGGCTTCAACAGTACGTGGATAGAGAACTACCAGAAGTACAAGCTGGGTTTCGAAGAGGTAGAGGAACGAGAGATCATATTGCCAACATTCGCTGGATTATGGAGAAAGCAAGAGAGTACCAGAAAAATATCTACTTCTGCTTCATTGACTATGCTAAAGCCTTTGACTGTGTGGATCACAACAAACTATGGCAGGTCCTTAAAGAGATGGGAGTACCAGACCACCTCACATGTCTCTTGAGAAACCTGTATAAGGGCCAAGAAGCGACAGTTAGAACCGGATACGGAACAACTGATTAAAAGATCAAGAAAAAAATCAACAACCTCAGATATGCAGACGATACCACTCTAATGGCAAAAAGTGGACCTAAAGAGCCTCTTGCTCAGGGTAAGAGAGGAGAGCGCAAAAGTGGGCTTGAAGTTCAACATCAAAAAAAACTAAGATCATGGCAGCCGGCCCCATCATTCCTTGGCAAATAGAAGGGGAAGTCGTGACAGACTTCACGTTCCTGGGATCCCAGATCACCGCAGACTGTGACAGCAGCCATGAAATTAAAAGACGCCTGCTCCTTGGGAGGAAAGCGATGGCGAACCTAAACAGCATGATAAAAAGTAGAGACATCACCCTGCCAACAAAAGTCCGCATGGTCAAAGCAATGGTATTCCCAGTAGTCATGTATGGCTGTGAGAGTTGGACTATAAGGAAGGCCGAGCGCCGAAGAATAGATTCTTTTGAACTATGGTGCTGGAGAAGACTCTTGAGAGTCCCTTGGACTGCAAGAAGATCAAATCGGTCAATCCTAAAAGAAATCAACCCTGACTGTTCCCTGGAAGGCCAGATAATGAAACTGAAGCTCAAATACTTTGGGCACCAAATGAGAAGGGAGTACTCACTGGAGAAGACCCTGATGCTGGGAAAGATTGAAGGTCAAAGAAGATGGGGACAGCAAAGGATGAGATGGTTGGACATCGAATGCCACGAACATGAAGTTGAGTGGGCTTCGGAGGACGGCGGAAGACAGGAGGGCCTGGCATGATCTGGTCCATGGGGTCGCAAAGAGTCGGACTCGACTGTGCGACTGAAGAACAACAAACAACCCCCCCTCACTTTTCTAAATTGGGGTTGGAACATCACTTGTGACATGTGGGGGGTGGCATCCAAAGCTTTTTAAAAATTACGTAATTGCCCTATTGCAGGTGTGCAGTAGGGTCCAGCAAGCACCTTCCATTTAAATCCTCATGGTTCAGTTGTTGCACATAAATTTTAGGGTTAGTTCACTGAATGAAACAGAACACAAAAGAATGCAGGCAAAGGGTGAGAAATAATGTTGAAACTGACAAGGCTATTTTTGAAACTGACAAGACCAGCTGTGAAGCTCCCTTTTTCCATATTGCCAAGCACTAGGGGATTCTCTGCTGTATTATTGGCCACTGTGAAAAATGGGAAGGAGTCACACAATTTCATAATATGGGGGAACACATTGAGTGTACAGAATGCACAGCAGAACCCAATGATACTGGCACTGCAACCTTTGATAATTGGCAACATGTGTGTGTGTGTGCACACCCGTGCAAAGTTGGATGCAACTCCACCACGCTTTATATAGGGCTGCAATTTGTATGGGGGAGGACTCCTCTGACAGAAGCTATGGAGAGCTTTTTTAGTCTCATACCAGTAAACTTTTTTAAAAAATTGGTAAAATTACTGATGCCCTAGCACAGCTGCACAGTAACACTAATTTCCTGCCCTCCCTTGCAAATTTCTGTGGTTTTTTCTTTGTGATTCTCTAATTTGATATCACACACTGGTTGTGATCCTGGCAGTTTTTTAAAGCCTCTCCTATGCTGATTGCACTCTTCCCTCCAAATGGATCAATCTTAAGTGATTCTTGTTCGGCAGTTTGCAGAAGGTCCATGTGGCTCAGCCACCATTTTAATGTTGGGCTTCTGGAGACTGTCAAAATGCACCCCCCAATTTATTCACTAAAGCATTTAAAAGGAAAAATGTTTTCAAAGCTTTAGGCTTCCCATCCCAGTGTCTCTCTCACTCTCTTTACATCTCGTGTCAATTTCATTCTGCACTGACAATCCCCCCCCCATTATTTTGTTTGCATGCAGCACTGAAAATTATTTAATTTTATTTTTTTGCCCTGGGGACACTGCCATTTGCCTCCTCTCTGATCTTCCCATCAACTTAATACCAGCAGGGAACTAAACCTCATGCAGCACCTTTTAAATTTCCCCCCATCATTAATTTAATATTTTTTTTAGCAAAGACTAGTCATTCCTGCCCATCTATCTCCAGCACTGTGAACAGAAGCCCAAAACGGCCTCATCCTCTCACACAACTTTTCGATTTCCCCCTGTCATTTTAATTGTTTTAAATTCAGCGATCTGAGACTAGTGATAATTGTTGATTAGTATTTTATTGCTAGTCTCGTATTGCTGAATAAAAAAAATTAAAATGATGGTGGGGAAATCAAAAAGTTGTGTGAGAGGATGCTGTCCATCTTGGGCTTCTGTTTTCATTACTGAAGATAGTTAAGTGGGCAGGAATGACTTTGAAGTGTGCAGGGAAGTTGACATCAAGGAGCAGAGAAAGGCAGGAGAGAAAACAATGTTTTCTTTCTGCTCATTGGTTCGCTTCAGCTTGGCAGTGAACCAAAAAAAGTCCACACAAAAGAGCACTCAGAAAACACAGGGAAAGCAAAAAAGAAAAAAGAAAAAGTGAAGCCTGCCTGGAAGCGATCAAAAGTCATGTAGAAGGGGGGGAAACCCCGACAGACATGTAACCTGAATGTGAAGGGAAACTGATGTCCATAAAAGGCCAAAGTGTGTCCATCATTTCCTTTGTTTTGGAGATGGGTAACCAGAAACAGTGGCTGAACATTTGCCAGAATTCTCATGAGAGTTTGGGAACCAGCATACTGTAGGTATTATGTAAGTGAATCCTCATGAAGCAGCAGGACCTGGGTGGCTCAAACAGGTGAAGCGTTTGTCCAGACTGTTGGGTTAGCAAGAGAAACCAGTGGGTCTACTTCCTGGCATCCCAAATGTACTATTGAACACATAAGCACATGAAGCTGCTTTATACTGAATCAGACCCTTGGACCATCAAGGTCAGTATTGTCTACTCAGATTGGCAGCAACTCTCCAGGGACCCAGGATGAGGTCTTTCACATTACCAACTGCCTGGTCCTTGAAACTGGAGAAGGCAGGGATTGAACCTGGGACCATCTGCATGCAAAGCAGATGTTCTACCACTGAGCCATGGCCCCTCTCTTAAACTGTTAGTTCCTTTAAATCTACAACCTCTTTTGCCTCTGTGTAGCCCCCTGGACATCCCTGGTGGTCTCTCATCCAGTTACTAACTTGGGCTGACCCTGCTTAGCTTCCAAGATCTGATGAGAGGAGGCCATGAAGGTCAGGGATAACAATGGATAACAGAATGGGGTGGGGTGGGGAGGACCTCATCAGGTCTGATAAGATTCACAGCAGGGCTTCACAGCTGTGGGTTCCAAAAACAGCTGGCACACTGAAGTTCCTCATATTTCCATTAAGCTTCCCAGTGTGCTTTTGATTAATACTAATTTTGAGGGCTGTGCTGCTGCATTCCGATTTCACAACCTTCGCTGGTAAGCATTCTTTCTTACTTTTTGCCCCAGCGCCCAGCCCAACGGTTCCGTCAGTCCCACCCACACAGCCAGACATGCCTAGAGCCTCATCAGCAGTGAATGTGGTTGCAAGCTGGAAAAGGAGACTGAATAGACGTTATCTGTGGTTGGATCTAGCTGTAGTTCCTTTGAAGGGAATGGGACCAAATTGGACCATTAATTTCATAGCTGGATTTGGGGGATTACGAGTTTATCAAAGCCATAATTTTCTGTGCTTCCTTGATGACAGCATTTAAGCATGGTGTGCTTGGTATCTTGGGCAGAATTCAGTATCCCAATAACCTCAGGTTTCATTTTATAAGAAGAGGAAAGCTGTTGATTGTAGCACCTATTTCTGCAGAGATTAGTTTGGAAATTGGTGCAGAGCAATAGCTAAGAGCTGTGGTTTAGGCGGTCCCTGGTTCAGCTCTCACCTGGTTCCCTTACTGACCAGACTGCCACTTGCAGGAGAATCTGGTAATCCAGATTGCTACAGAGGTCGTGCAATCCAAAATGGTAGATGAGTGAGCGACGTTCCCATCTCCAATTTTAGAGCCAGTCTTAGCAGTGCCTACATGAACTTTTGAGGGCTGGTTGGTTTAGCCTGACATGATGAGAGCAAAATCTGGCTTCTCCATTTAGCAGCTCATAGCATTTAGATGCTCCCAATGACCTCCTAATTCCTATGCAAAATACATCAAGGGCAGAATTCCCTGATGGCATCAACAGAGGATCAGCTCCCCCCTAAGACACCTAGGGAGAGTGTATACTTACAAACTCTTCATGCAAATAATAAGCATTGGGTCAATTTCAGTGGCTGCTCTAAAAGAAACCTTTTGTTGATTTCGCCCGATTTCCCCCAAAGTTTCGTGATCCTGTTTTTTGAGGATCAACAAAACTGCAGAGGAAATCGGGCGAAGCCGCGGGTAAAAATCAGCCGCGCAGCTTCGGGTGTGAAATTGACCAATAGAACCAGGGCAAACGGTGGCGCAACGGCGAGGCAGCTCTAGTGCGAAATCAGCCTTAATGTACACCACAAGCGGAGCGTGGGAATGTTATAAATTTGCTTTTATTCTGTAATATGTTCTACCTTTTGCATGAATTTCATTTTCCTGTTCAGTAATTAAATTGGGCATAAAATTCAGATTAATATTAAACAAATTCAATTCTAGTGGTTTAATTAATAACACAAAGAAATTGTCCTGGGTGCATCAGTCCCATTTAGGATTCCTTGTGAGAATGAGTTGTGTTGATAGGGTAGTATAGCAGGATTTCTAGTTGCTAAAGAACTCTTTGCATCATTCCAGCCTGATGGAAAGTTTTGTAGAACATGAAAGCGTGCCAGTACAATAAAGAAGGTCAGCTGAAATATATTCGGCATCTTTTTTTTCAGAGTGAAGGAGACACAAGAAACCTCATTAAGGGCAGAGAGATCCAGCATTTTAATGTCATGGTGGCTTGATTATCCACAGTCTGAAATCAGTCTGATTACAGATGACTGATTGTGATGAAGGGCCTTAGCTCAGTGGGAGAGCATCTGCTTGGCATGCAGAAAGTTCCAGGTTCAATCCCTGGCATCTCCAGTTAAAAGGACAAGGCAGTAGGTGATGTGAAAGACCTCTGCATGTGAAAAGTATGCAGACGGTGAGTGATTTCAGCTAAGCATACCTTTATTTAGTCCAGGACAAAGACAACTGACCAGCTCGCAGGCCGGTTTATATGCGTTCAGAAAACCCGCCACCAAGCACACCTAAACACACCCCCTACTCCCGATAGGCTATTTACAGTAACCGGGCGACCATTGGTCTCCCGGCTGGGAAGCTAGCCCTTTTGATTGGGCCGGCTAGGATCCTCCGGATCCTTTGTCTTTTGACTGAAGCTTACATAGGAATTGTGCCTGGCCAGCCCGGGCAAGTCC
>NW_015173164.1:148850-159787 GCF_001447785.1 Gekko japonicus
TTTGGGGTGATGAGGTCCTTTAGGAGTAGGACCGTGCCCATGCCGCACAGCTGGAGGAAATGGTCCTTCTTCGTTCCATCTTCCGTGATCTTCTGGCAGTTAAAATAGCTCGTCAGGATCTCCAGCCAGGCCTCCCACTCGGTGGGATGGGAGATATCGAATGCGGCGATGTTGCTCGGGGGAGTCGCCATTGTGCTGCAGCCACGTGGTTGGGTGGCCTCTGGAATGGCGATGGCGTCTGGAGCGTTGCGGAGCGCGCTGCTGCTCTCGGGGTCAGCAGGGTGCGGAGCAGAGCCGGGAGCGGGGCGATGAGCAGTTGCCAGAGAGCTGGGATGCGAAGCGGCACAATTCCCGGAGGTCTCGGCGTCGGTGCTCGGTGCGGTGCTCATGTTGGCGTCCGGGTCTTTGTTCATGGGGTTGTGGATCCCATCCTCGTCGCCAGTGAAAAGTATGTAGACGGTGAGTGATTTCAGCTAAGCATACCTTTATTTAGTCCAGGACAAAGACAACTGACCGGCTCGCAGGCCGGTTTATATGCATTCAGAAAACCCGCCACCAAGCACACCTAAACACACCCCCTACTCCCGATAGGCTATTTACAGTAACCGGGTGACCATTGGTCTCCCTGCTGGGAAGTTAGCCCTTTTGATTGGGCCAGCTAGGATCCTCCGGATCCTTTGTCTTTCGACTGAAGCTTACATAGGAATTGTACATAGAAGCTTACATAGGAATTGCCAGCCCGGGCAAGTCCGGACATGTCAGGCTGAATACATTACAGCATGAGACCCTGGATAGATGCTGCCTGACAATACTGACCTTGATGGACGAAGGCATCATGCAGCTTCATGTGTGTTCATGTCTGGAGAGGGCCCATGGTTTGGTTGTAGAGCCTCTTTATGGCATGCAGAAGGTCCCTGGCTCAATCCCCAGCATCTCCAGTTAAAAAGGATCAGGTGGTAGGTGAAGTGAAAGACCTCTGCCTGAGACCTTAGAGCTACTGACAGTCTTAGTAGACAACACTGACTATGATGGACCAAGGGCCTGATTTAGTATAACGCAGTTTCATGTGTTCATGTGACAACATAGCTTGCCTTGGACACAAACATATCAGCAAATTCAATACTAACTTCAGCCATCAGTTTGGATGCCCCTTCCGTTATACTTTTTGAGTGAGCTGTTGGTCTTTATTAAAGGCATGGATATGTTCATTTGTTCATCCTTCACTTTTTAAAAAAACTTGTTTTAAGCTGCTCTGGAAACAGAGGAGGGGAGGATACATTGATGGTCACATCAACACTAGAACCTTGGCAAGATAGACAGACTTTTCCCCATTTGTAATGAAACATTCAGATAAACCATAGGACTATTTCTCCAGAGCCTGTTCCAGAAAGAAGAAAAGGTACCTTAGTGTGAAGAGTGTGATTCCAGACCTACCACTCTACGAATATTACTTTTATCTTCACTTTAATACTGTTAAAGACAGAATTTTGTTAAAGCTCATCCTAAAGGTTCGTAAGCATTTCCTCCCCACAATTGTAAAGAGTGGCTGTTTACCTCCCCAAAACTACCATGCAATTTGCAAGTCTTAACAGTTTCTCTTCCTGTGACAAATTAGATAATCCCAAAGATTACCTCAGTTCATTTATGTCTATTGTGGGAAATTTGCAATTTGAAAACAGTGCTAATTTGATGCATTGGATATCTTCAATGGTGAGATGTCCGCAGAAACTTATTGAAGCACACTGTGTGTGGGATAAACGGCAGGAGGTTTGGAAGCTGAATGAGGTAAGAGCAGAAGATCAAGGAAATGTTGCAATGTTCTCTGCAGAAACTATCTGGGATCTGGAATACAATCCTCCCTTAATGATATATGATAATTATAAGGCTGTGCACCAGCGGTGGCCACTTTAACCATAATGCTTATCCTACCATCTTCAAGTACTTGAAGGACTGTCATATAAAGGATGGTGCGGAGTTGTTTTCTGTTGCCCCAGAAGGTCGGACCAGAACCAACGTGTTGAAATTAAATCAGGAGTTTTCGGCTAAACATTAGGAAGACCTTCCTGACAGAGTGGTTCCTCAGTGGAACAGGCTTCCTCATGAGGTGGTGGGCTCTCCTTCTTTGGAGGTTTTTAAGCAGAGGCTAGATGGCCATCTGACACCAATGTTGATTCTGTGAACTCAGGCAGATCATGAGAGGGAGGGCAGGAAGGGTTGCCTTAGTGCTTAGTTCTTGTGGCCCTTTCTTTACATGCCCAGGGAATTGCTGATCACCTCTTTGGGGTCAGGAAGTAATTTCTGTCCTGGCCAGTTTGGCTGGAGATCCTGGAGGTCTTTTTGTCATCTTCTGGGCATGGAACAGGGTCAGTGGAGATGGGGGATATTTGTGGATTTCCTGCATTGTGCAAGGTGTTGGACTAGTTGACTCTGGAGGTCCCTTCCAACTCTGTGATTCTATGATTCTATATGTGTAATCACATCACAAGGCTGTACTGGTCCAGAACCCCAGAAACAGGACACCTGTAGCCCCCATGGCTCTGCCACGTGCAGCATCCTGAGTACTACATCTCCCCAGTCAGTCACCTTGTGCTTCATACCCTTGACTTTACCCCTGTTTATACCTGTGGCATGAATAGGGTCTCCACGGTCATTGAGTGGTAATCCCAGCCTCTAGCAGTCGGGGGAATGGGACAGAGTCAGGCTGCTGTTGCTGTATTATGCTGAAAGATGTGAAACAGGTAAACAGGCTGAACCACACGGTGGCCTTTATCTTCACTGCCCTGCCAATTACGACATTAGGCTACTCCTGTGGCGGGAGTCTTGCTTAGGATCGCCAGCCTCCAGGTGGTAGTTGGAGATCTCCTGGGATTACAACTGATCTCCAGGCAACAGAGATCAGTTCACCTGGAGAAAAGGGCTGCTTTGGAAGGTGGACTCTGTGGCATTATATCCCAGTGAAGTCCCTCCCCTCCCCTAACCCGACCCTCCTCAGGATCCACCCCCCAAAATTTTCCAGGTGTATCCCAGCCGGGAACTGGCAACTATGGCTGCTGGATGGCTTGCCCAAGGTCATCCAGCCAGGTGCAAGTGGAGGAGTGGGGAATCAAACCCGGTTCTCCCAGATTAGAGTCTGCACACTCAACCACTACACCAAACTGGCTCTTATACATTTGATCTCCAGATGACGAAGATCAGTCCCCCTGGAGAAAATGGCTGCTTTCGAGCGTGAACTCCACAGCATTGTATGCTCCTGAGTTTCTTCCCCTCCCCAAACATCACCTTCCCCAGGCTCCACCCCAAAAATCTTCATGTATTTCCCCACCCAGAGCTGGCAACCCTAAGGAAAATATGGTTGATAATGAGGGTTGCCAACCGCCATGTGGTGGTTGGAGATCTCCTGAGACTACAACTGATCTCTAGGCAACAGAGATCAGTTCATGTGGAGAAAATGGTCGCCCTGTGCCCCACTGAAGTCTGTCCCGTCCCCCAGCTCTGCCCTCCTCAGGCTCCACCTCCAAAATCTCCACGTATTTCCCAACCGAAAGCTGACAAGCCTAGTTGGCAACTCTCAGTTCACTTGACTGGGTCCTAAGTCTCAGGATATAAAGTTTCCAGCTTGAATCCCTGGCAGGATGGTCCAGCGGATGTTCTTGCTGATGCAAGAGAGGGAAGTGGCTGTCCACATACATAAGTTCTGTCCCGTGTTCCCTGTCCTGATTTTCATAGAATCATAGAATCAAAGAGTTGGAAGGGATCTGCAGGGTCATCTAGTCCAACCCCCTGCACAATGCAGGAAATTCACAACTGTTTCCCCTCCACACATACCCAGTGACCCCTGCTCCATGCCCAGAAGATGGGGTGTGGGGGAGAACCTCCAGGATTCCCGACCCCAAAGTGGCTATCAGCATTTCCTTGGGCGTGTAAGAAAGGGCCACGAGAACTAAGCACTGACGCAGCCCTTCCTGCCCTCCCTTCTCATGATCTGCCTCAGTTCACAGAATCCGCATTGCTGTCAGATGGCCATCTAGCCTTGGCTTAAAAACCTCCAAAGAAGGAGAGCCCACCACCTCACGAGGAAGCCTGTTCTACTTCGGAACTGCTCTGTCAGGAAGTTCTTCCTAATGTTTAGCCAAAAACTCTTTTGATTTAATTTCAACCCGTTGGTTCTGGTCCAACCTTCTTTGTTTGCATCTTCCTCAACGGTTTGCTGTTGCACAAATCCAGTTGTGTAGAGGGAAAGTCATCCCTTAGTCCTCTGCCTGGAGGAAGTTTCCACCACTTAACGCAACTGAGTTGTAATATAAGAAGCCATTAATAATAATTGACACCCAGTTTTATTTTTATGACAGTGGTAGATCGTTTGATGAGGACACCTTGGTCATAAATTCCATGAAAGGAGAGGTCCTGATGCTGTTGGCTATTCCTGGTAGGATTGCCAGCTCTGGGCTGGGAAATTTGGGGGGTGTAGCCTGCAAGAGCAGGGTTTGGGGAAGGGAGAAACCTCATCTCTCCCTTATATATAAAGCCGTAGTGGGGCCCAACGTTCCTATTCACACCAACAGTGTTTGAAGGCTTGAACTGTCAGTCAGAAGACGCTGGCTGAGTTGCCTGGCTGCTTTGTGTAGTCCCGCCCACGTCAGCCCCGGCCAGAGTGTCAGTCTGCTCTGGGCCTCTGACAGGAGAGGACCATCTGCAGACTGAGTCCAGGGACGGGGCTTCTACGGCTGGGCCGCTTCAGCCCACTCTTCTCTGATTGGGCCAGCGTTTCAAGGTCATTTGCATATGGAAGCTGATTGGACTTCACTCCATTCCACACCTCAAATTCCCTCCCGCCCTCTGCAAGACAGTTGGCATTGTCAGTTGCATATGGGACCTGCTGTATTCTGAGGTAAAATATGTCCTCACTCAGAACACATCACTTCCCCTTCAACAGAAACACACCCAATAACACAATCATGCCACACCACAAAAAAGACAGATCACACCACAAGCAGAATACCACAAGGCAAAAAATGATAGGAAACGGTGCCAGCGGTCACCCCATTTCTGGCACAGATATGTACTTGAAAGCACTCCAGAGGATGGTGTGCAGGTCCCAGGTTCATGTTTTAAAAGCTGCCTGGGGGATTATGGACCATTCACACACTTTCAGCCTTAACATACCTCACAGGGTAGTTGTGCGGATCATACGGGGGAGAGGAGAATGATGTCAGCTGCTTTGGTTCCCACTGCAGGGAAAGACTGCCCTTTCCCTAGGCAGGGGCTGCGGTGGGAAGGGGGGGATGTAAACCTGAAGACAGACAGGCAGATAAAGGTAGGCTGATGGTTGCCTGGAAAGGACATAGGGTTGCCAACTCCAGGTTGGAAACTTCCAGGATATTTTAGGGATGAAGCCTGCTGAGGGTGGGGTCTGAGGAGGAGGAAGAGGGGGACCTCAGACAGATACAATGCCATAGACCCCACCCTCCAAACAAGCTGTTGCCAAACTCCAGGTAACAGCTGGAGAGCTCTTAAAGCTCTGATGCTAATTCAAAGTGCTGGGGATGTGTTCAAGGCTCCCTCTAAACTGTGGAATCCTGTGAGCAAAAATTCTACTTGGTGAGCTCCTGGCATTAAAATTGTGAGCAAGCAATTTGGCTGCTGCATGAATTAGTTTGCTCTGAAGCCCTCCTTCCTGAGCTAAGACAAAAATCTGTGAGCCAGAGGCTAAAAAACTGTGAGCTAGCTCACACTAACTCAGCTTAGAGGGAACACTGGATGTGTTGCATTCTGGCAGGGGGCGCTGTGAGTGTAGAAAATGATTTATCAGCAGAGTAGTGTTTTGGAAAATCTTTAGGAATTGTTTGGTGCATTTACGATGGGGCTCCTGGGGAACTATTGTTGCCAATCTTGGCCCAGCAGCCATCAAACCATTCTCTTCAACCCCCTGCTGTGCAGCTGACTTTCCCCTAGGGTTGCCAATCTCCAGGTGGGACCTGGAGATCTCCCACTGTTACAATTGATCTCCAGATGACAGAGATCAGTTCCCCTGGAGAAAATGGATGCTTTGGAGGGTAGACCCTATGACATTATACCTGCTGAGTCCTTCCATCCCCCCGCCCAATGCTGCCCTCTACAGAATCCACCCCCCAAACCTCCAGGTATTTCCCTCCTTAGAGCTGGCAACCCTACATTCCCCTCAGTGCCTGTTGGTAGGCAACTAAGCTTGGTCCTGTCACCTACTTTGGCCTTTGGGAGAAAACACATTGGGGCCAGTCCTGATAGGGTTGCCAACTCCAGATGGGAAATTCCTGGATATTTGAGGGATGGAGCCTGAAGAGGGTGAGGTTTGAGGAGGGGTGGGACCTCAGACAGGTACAATGCCATAGACTCCACCCTCCAAACCAGTCAGTCCCTCATGGGGAACCATTGTTGCCAATCTCCAGGTGAGGGCTGGAGACCACTCAGAATTACAACTGCTCTGCAGAAGGGAGGGCAGAAGTCAGCTGAAGTAAAAGGCGCAGATAATGGTAGGTTGATGGTTAGCTGGGAAGGAGATGGGGTTGCCAACTCCAGGCTGGCAAATTCCTGTGGATTTGAGGGGTGGAGCCTGGAAAGGGTGGGGTTTGCGGAGGGGTGGGACCTCAGACAGGTAGAATGCCATAGACTCCACCCTCCAGACCAGCCATTTCGTCCTGGGTAAGAATTGTTGCCAATCTCCAGGTGAGGGCTAGAGATCACTCAAAATTACAAGTGCTCTTCAGGTAGCAGAGATCAGTTCTTCTGGAGAAAACAGTGGACTCTGTCATTATACCCTGCTGAGGTCACCACAGCAAATTGAGACTGTTTGCCCAAAGCCAGAGCACTCTCCCAGAGCCTCTTTCGAGATCCCGTTGTATTTATTTCCACAACAGGCCTTATTCCTAGTCTGGATATAATGCTATGTATTCTACCTTCCAAAGCAGCCATTGTCTCCAGGAGAACTAATCTTTATAGCCTGGAGATCAGTTGTAATTCTGAGAGATCTCCAGCCACAACCTGGAGGTTGGTAACCCTAGTTTCCTGCCCTCTTTTCGTAGCGGACATTGTACAGGGATTACCATGTCAACATGGCAGGCCACACTAGGGTTACCAACCTCCAAGTGGCACCTGGAGATCTTCCACTATTACAAATTATCTCCAGATGACAAAGATCAGTTCTCCTGGAGAAAATGTCTACTTTAGAGGGTCGGATCTATGGCATTATACCATGCTCAGGTCTCTTTTCTCTCCAAACTGTGTGCTCCCCAGGTCCCTGACAGTTTGGTGTAGTGGTTAAGTTCGTGGACTCTAATCTGGGAGAACTGGGTTTGATTCCCCACTCCTCCACTCACAGCTGCAAGTTGGCCTTGGGCAAGCCGTAGTTCTGATAAGAGCTGTCCTTGATCTCTTCTCTTCTTCTAAGTAGATCTCCAGGCCCCACCTAGAGTTTGGCAAGCCTAATTGTCCTGTTGTGCCTGGTGAAAAAAAAATAGTGCTCAGTTTCAAGGTCCATGTATAGCTGCTAGCTGATAGTGAACAACAAGCATTTCTTTACTAGCCATTATCAGACCCTTATACTAGTCTTATCTGAAAATCCAGTTTGCAAAGCGTGAACCTTGCTAAAAGTCCTGCAAAGCTGCCACAAGAAGTCCTGAGTTTGGCCTGTTATTCAGCTATGAAGAACACCATGGATACAGCTCAGAGGGAACAGCAAAATATATGTGGCTTTGGTGCTTCACTGGGAAGGCCGTGGATGAGGCTGCATCCACACATCAAGAAGAAGAGGAGGAGGAGGAGGAGGAGGAGGAGGAGATTGGATTTATACCCTGCCCTTCACTTGGGCTGATTTCGCACTAGAGCTGCCTCGATGTTGTGCCGCCATTTGCCCCAATACTATCGGTCAATTTCACACCCAAAGCTGCGGGGCTGCATTTTGACTCATGGCTTTACCCGATTTCTCCCGCAGTTTTGTGATCCTGTTTTTTGAGGATCACGAAACTGCAGAGGAAATTGGGCGAAGCCACGGGTAAAATGCAGCCCCGTGGGTTTGGGTGTGAAATTGACCAATAGTATCGGGGCAAACGCCGGCGCAACATCAAGGCAGCTCTAGTGCGAAATCAGCCTTGGAGTCTCAGAGCGTCTTACAATCTCCTCTCCCTTCCCCTCCCTCCACAGACACCCTGTGAGGTAGGTGAGGCTGAGAGAGCTCTGAGAGAACTGCTCTGGAGAAAACAGCTTTGAGAGAACTGGGACTGAGTCACGGTCACACCAGCAGCTACATGCGGATGAGTGAGGAATCAAACCCAGTTCTCCCAGATTAGAGTCCATGCTCTTAACCACTACACCAAACTGGCTCTAGATATTGCAGACTGGCTTAGATATTGCACTGCAGTTATTTGCAACTGGATTTTCCTGTGTGAGCACGCCAGATCCAATTGCAAATGATTGCTGTTTCACAACAATAGTGCAATATTCTTTCCTTCTTTCCTTTAATCTGATTAAAGATACTTGACTAAAAGTCTTGAGCAGTCAAAAACCCTTCTATTAAGTAGCATCATCTGGAAACAACACTAAACCAATGGAAAAATCTCGCAACAGCAAGGGTAAGTTTAGGGAATCTGTCAGATAAAGGAGTAAAACTAGCTTTTGATGAGACGAAGATGAAAAATTATCTAGGTACTGTGTTAAAAACCTATTTCTAAGGCTAATATAAAGAGGACACTCCAATAAAATATGTATTAAAGTACCAGTTTTCCCAATGAAAACAAATACAAAGGCAGTCTAAGTAAGAAATCTTTCTTAATCGTCCCTTCATAACCAGAGCTGGCTGTGCATTCAATCAAGAGATTAAGAAACCTCGAAAATAATTTGGGATAGTTAGACAAAAAGCTTAGGAAGGCAGCAATTTTGGTAGGGGGGGGGAAATAAAAAAGAGCAAACCCTGTGGGCACAAGACCATGTGCTCATGTAATTTCTTTCTTGAAAATTCTTCTTGCTATAGGACTTAACAGCTGCGGGTCCCAGGCCCTGAATAATGTCAGAGTTTAGTCCAATAAGAGAGCATTTTGTGTCAAGAATCTTGGACCAAGAGGATTTATGAGAATCTGCTTTTAATAAAGATAGGTATCCAGAGTTACTATAGAGCACTTTAAGGTACAAATTCAAGGTCAGTTGCCAGGCTATAGCCTCCAAGGATGCTTGACCCAATTCTGTTCATAGGGGCACTTCAGCTATGCATTTAGGTGTGTTGTCCAACTTACAAGGTAAGCAAGGTAGAGGGAGGTCTGACGATTCTTTGATTGGATCCAGATGGCTGCCCCCAAAAGCAAGATAGGGACAATTTTCATATTGAAAATTTTAATCGCTGTTACTAGGGTTGCCATCCCCCCGATGGGGGCGGGGTTTTCTCTGCTTTCAGGAGCCCTAATCCCCCACCCTGAAGAGCCCCGCGATGCTCGACATGCCTGGTGTAATGACATCACCCAGAGGTGACATCATCATGCCGGGCATGTCGTTCGGGGGATCCTCTAGCATTCGGGTTAAAACTCTATGGTGACCATAGAGACTTTTGCCCAAATGCTAGAGTGTACCCTGCACAACATGCCTGGCATGATGATGTCAAAGCACATGTTCCAGACCGTCCCAGGACCAGGCAGGAGCACCCTCCCCCCCCCCGCAGGCACGTAAGACCTGGCAACCCTAGCTGTTAACGAGGCAGAGAGCATGAAATGTTACCAAACAGTATAAGGATACTAATCAGCGTGCCCATCTTGGTAGCCATTTATTTTGTTGTGGTATTTTGTAGTGGTGTTAAGAGAGTCTTAGAGTGGCCATACGTCAGGGGTGTTCATACTTCTAAGGGTGCCACCTTAAAGGTAAGAGGTCATTAGAGCTGCCAGGTCCCCCACCACCACGGGTAGAGAATGGGGGAGTAGGGTTGCCAACTCCAAGTTGGGAAACTCCTGGAGGTTTGGGGATGCAGCCTGAGGAGGACAGGGAGTTCAGGGGGGTACGATGCCCCAGAGTCCACCCTCCAAAGCTGCCAGTTTCTCAAAAGAAACTGATCTCTGTAGTCTGAAGATGTGCTTAATTCCAAGGGATACCCAGGTCTCACCTGGAGGCTGCCCTAGCTTTCAGAGTGTGGGCCTCCAAAGACAGCAGACCTGCCCAGCTGCTAGGCCACCCAGGGTTCCCCCTGAGGAAACGCCTTCTGCTTCCTCCTGGTAAAAGGGGGGGGCAAGGCTGGTGACAGGGTGTGGTATCTGCTGTGGGGTCTTTAGGAATGAACCGGAATATCATCACTCCATGCACTGAAGGCAGATTTTGTTGCATGGGCAGTTGATTCCGTAAGTACCCAAGCCCCAGTGTTCCCTCTAAGCTGAGTTACTGTGAGCTAGCTCACAGTTTTTTAGCCTCTGGATCACACATTTTTGTCTTAGCTGAGGAAGGAGGGCTCAAGAGCAAACTACTGTCAGGTCCCCAGCTAATTCAGTCTCCACACACACTATTGGCAGTGTAATGCTTTATTAGAGACTAGCCGTAAAGCCCGTTGTGGAGGAAGACAACGGGCCCTAGAAAGGTAGGATGGGTGGGTGGGCCATGGAGAGACAGACAGACAGGCAGACAGACAGAGGGGTTTGGGAGAGAGACAGAGAGGAAGGTAGGAGAGGGGGAGACAGAGACAGACAGTCAGAAAGACAGACAGACAGGCAGAGATGGAGGGAGGGAGGAATTGGGGGGAAGGAAGTCAAAGCAATGGGGAGTAAGGGAGAAAGAGAGAGGGAGGGAAAGAATGAAAGGACATAGGGAGAAATGTAGAGAGAGAGAGTGGGGGTAGTGGCGAATATGTGGGTGAGGTGGACGGTCTAGCGCCCTTACCCCTCTCCCGCTCCCCCCAAAAGCCTGTGAAGTGGGGGGGAAGCCTGTGAAGTGGGGGG
>NW_015173164.1:160204-160368 GCF_001447785.1 Gekko japonicus
GTTGGGTAGACCTGGTCTCCAGAGGCCAGGCCTACAAAGATAGTGGAAGGGGGTCGGTAGACCTGGTCTCCAGAGGCCAGGTCTACCCAGAAAGATAGGAAGGGAGTGAAAGAGGAGTGTTGGGGGGGGGCAGGTGGGCGGCAGGATGCCGCAGGCTCCTTTTG
>NW_015173164.1:161920-185571 GCF_001447785.1 Gekko japonicus
TACAGGCCCCGTTCGCCGGCCTGCGGAGGTTGGGGGGGGAGCCGGCGAACGGAGGCTACAGGCCCTGTTCGCTGGCCTGTGGAGGGTGCGGGGGTGTGTGGAAAGCCGGCGGACGGAGCCTACCGGCTCCATTCGCCGCTGGCCTGAATGCGGCCAGTTAGTGTATGGCCGGGAGAATTGCCCTCAGAAGACGCTGGCTGTATGACTGGCTCTCTCCCCTTCCAGCTACCCAGCCAATGGCAGCCCAGGTTCGCTGAGGGAGCCAATCATCGCAGCCAGCGTCTTCTGAGTGGCAGTTTTTCCGCCCATACACTAACGGGGCGCATTTTAGAATTTTGGCACCCACTATTCAATTATAATAAGGGAGAGATATGATGCTGTGGGTTCAAGAACTTTTGTTAGGACTGAGGAAATGCGCGGGAAATTACAAGATATAGGTAAAAGCATAGAATTCCACATCCATCCACGTCACATTTACCCCTGGCGTTACTATGGCAACACAGACAGATATATGGTGCCCTATTTAAACTAGGCTGGCAGAGAGATACTCCAAGGTCAGTCCCATGGGAACCAACTTGGGGCGCTTCTTCAGGAAAGTTACGGCCTATACTCCAATGCACTCCAACCAGGGGTCATTTCCTGCAGGAGCGCACAGGAGCGGAGCTCTGGTAGTAAAGAGCCCAGGGGGCGGGCACATGCAACAAGCCCCACCCCCTGGTCCCAGCAGCCCTCAGTCAGAGCAAGAAGCAGCCAGGTAAGTTGCAGAGCCCCCCCATAGATAGCAATCCAAAACATATAGATAGCAATCCAAAACAATCTCCCTCCTCTGTGAGGGCAGATCTGTGTGGGGAACTCGCCCCCCCCCATAGCTAGCAATCCAAAATAGTCCAGTGGAGCCTGAGCGGTGGGTGTTGCCTTCTGACACACTTCCGGTGATGTCAGGGGGTGTGGCATATGCAAATAAGTTATGCTAATGAGTTATGCTAATGAGCTTCGGCACCTCTTTTTCTACAAAATGACCCCTGACTCCAACAACATACATCCCCCGGGGCGGAGCGTCAGCCGACGATGGCGGATGCGTTTTGACTGCTCTCCGGCCGACCTTCCTACACACCCCTTAAAAGCGAAGCTTTCCACCGAAAAAGAGGTTTCCAAAGCATGGGAAGAAATCAAGATAAAAAATCGAAGCAGGGAGACCCGAAATCGATGAAGTTAAAGTCTTATTTTCAACCTCTAAACGAAAACGAAAGCCCCGGAGCACCGATCACACACGGAAACAAAATGGCGGCCGGCGGCAAAAACAGTACGGAGATTGGGCAGCAAATCACTAAAGAAGACCTAAAAGACTCTTTAAGTACCCTAAAAGGAGAGATCCTTGAGAACTTCAACGAACTTTTACAACCCCTGGCTGAAAAGCTAGAATCACTTACTATCGCTACTCAAAGCATTGCTAAAACTGCCGACACAGCACTGGAGGCAGCTATCGCAAATCAAGATGATATCCAGCGGCTACAACAAAACGAAACCTGGGCACGAGAACGTATCTTAGTACTAGAACATCGCTCCAAAGAACGCTTCATAAAGTTTAGAGGCTTCCCGGAATCGGCGGAAGGGAATGATGATCTTATAACTGTAAGAAATGCAATAATATAAGGGGCTTCTGATTTTAAAAGAACCTTGCTTTAAAAAAATTGCATTGCTGGAAATCAATTAATGATTAAGGCAGAACTAAGAAGCTGAGCTAAAGGGGAGTTGGAAATGGGGAAGTCAGACACTAGCAAGAACTAGCTTGCACAAACATCTCCACTTAGTAGATGCGGAAGACGGTTGCAAAAGATTGCCTTCAGCAGAAAGCAGAAGTAGCATGCGGCAGGAATATTTCACATAGATTAAAAGTGCCTTCAGATAAAGGGACGTTTTGCTGTGTATTGAAATTAAGAGTGTATTGCTTGAGAATGGATGCTGAAGCTGGCTTAATTAGAAAGCCGAAGTGTGGCCTAGAGAACTGTCATAAGAACCTAAGAGATGCCAATGTTGGATCAGGCCAAAGGCCCATCCAGCCCAACATTCTGTATCACACAGTGGCCAGAAATACCAGGTGCCATCTGGAGGTCCACCAGTGGGGCCAGGACAATTAGAAGCCCTCCCACTGTTGAACCCCCCCAAGCACCAAGAAGACGGAGCATCACTTGCCCCAGAGCACATATATATATATTGTAGCTAATAGCTACTGATGGACCTCTGTCAATGTAGCAGTCTCAAAGAACCTGGCTACAATCAGCAAATTGGGTGACAGGAAAAGCACCTAAGATACCTGGCTATCCAGTGGAATGATTAACAGTTGGGCAGTTGAAACATAAAGATAGGCAGAAGCTTTGCAAAGGAACTATTATGTTTAATCTTGCATATTTTTATATATTCTTAGTGTATATGCTAACCGGCCTAAAATGAGGAACCTGGCATTTTAGACTCTGATAAACAAGTCTGTTGCAGAGATGATGGCCCAAGACAGGCCTGATGAAATGGGACATCTTGCGGTCTGAAAGTCCAGATTTACGAGAAGACAAGTCCATTCTTTACAAGAATATCTGTGTCTCAAGATACTTGTGGTGGGCGTTGAGAGTGGGTTATGGAATAAGGCTAGAAAATAGGAACTAAACTCTAGGGCCAGCTAAGAGAGGAAAAAGTTCAACTGTTAGCTAGCAATTGGCAAAACACAACAAGGGCTTGCCATAGCTTTAATGTGACACTGGGAAAAGTACCTGAAGATTTTACCTAGCAAAGAAATCAATATGCTTGAACAATGTATTTAATAACTAGCACATACATACTGCTTTGACTTATTTGTTCTTGCTAACCCAGGCTGGAGAAAAATAGAGAAGTAGGCTGGGCAGCTTAAGATGATTGTGAAAAGTAATGAACACATACTCGAAGGGAGAGAACATCTCGTGGTTTGAAATTCCTGTTGACCCAACGGACCAGGGGGGGCTCGACCCGAGTGACTCAAGATTGAACTTTGTGGGGAGTAATTATGCCCTTTTTGGGAAAGTAGGGGCTTTTTGTCTTAATAAAAAGCAGAAGTGAAGTAATTAGGCGACCGGGAAGTATTATGTAACTTCTTGTCACCAGCTCTGGTGGCCGGAAGAGGGCATTTTTTTATTTTCCAAACCACGCCGGGACAGAATAAATATCAGGTCCCAGACCTCATTCAGGCGTGTTCTCTCAGAGCCTATTGGGCGGTGAGGGACACCTGCCGCTTGCAAGCTGTATTCAAATAAAGCTGTTTGACTGAAGGAGACTGTCTTGCGAATTCATTTTTGGTAAGTGCAAATTGCGCTAACGACATAACGTTCCTCTCTACGTGGCTTACAACAATCATCCCATTTGATGAGGACACAGCTCCGCTGCTATTGCGTGCATATAGGCTGGGCTCGAAAATCGCTGAGAAAAAAAGTGGCCCCAGGGACATTCTGGTAGAATTCATGGATATCTCCATTAAACATAAAATCCTCCAGCAAGCAAAAGCCAGCGGATCTCTTAAATACCAAAACATTGACATTCAAGCCTTCCCAGATATTCCCTCGGAGGCATTGCAGATAAGGAGAAACCTAAAAGAGATCACAAAAAAGCTTCATGACGCCCAAATTAAATATAGATGGGCTCCCACAGGGTATTTACAAGTGCGTTACAGGGGCTCCAACTACCAAGCCGATGACTTTGAGTCTGGAATTGCATTACTACAAGAACTTGGATTGCACGTCCCTCAAGACATGGAAGTTGACCTGGCTAAGCAGAGGAAGAGAAAGCGGGAAGAAAGAGGAACCCCAAGCAAATGGAATCGTATCCAACCTAGAAGGCGTATTGAACTTTAAGTATCTTTCTATATTATACTGAGTTAGTTTGTGCCTGATTGAAGTTTACTGTAATTTGGTGGAAAGTTTCAGAATAGTCTTTATATTTTAATATTGCAAAAGGGGTGGGGGTGGGGGGAATGACCTGAAGCAGTTAGAAAACCTCCGAGATGACTTTGGTGTTTTTTTTTATTTTTTGGTTTCATGTTGTAGCAGTTCCAAAAGAAGAGCCCCTATGGCTCTGTGTGAGTCCATCTCACACCCAAGAGAACTGCGTTTTTTTGGGGAAAAGGAAGGTTGAAGTTCCAAAATTATTAAAATGTTTAAATAGGGTGGGGGGGGAGGGAGGGAAGGGGAGAAGATTGAAGTTTCAAGTTTACTGTTTTAGTTTGTATTTTAAAGGTTCTCTTGTAAAGATGACACTGTTTTTTTGGCTACAGGTGTTCTCGTTATTATTAAATTTAAAACTTTATACCACTTGTTTATTAATGGTCCTAAACATCACGAGTCTGGAAAAAATGTGCTACTTTTTAACAAAAAAGTTTTTCATTACTTCAATAAGCCTGGTAGGTTTACAAGGATACGCCCATCCGATAAACATCCTATTAAGAGTTTTAGCGGGGAACTCTCACCATCTATCAAATACTATATTGTTGATATTTTTAGAACTATCAAAACCACTGCATAATTATGGCTGAGTTAAAAATCATAACTTTGAATTGTCAAGGTATAAACAATAGAATTAAGGCAAAACATATTGCAAACGATTTGAAAAAATCCAAAGCTAATATTATTATGCTACAGGAAACACATATAAAGAAAGGCCAAATGGCTATACCCTCTAATTGGTTCAATACCCAAGTTTTGTCGCATGGCTCTTCTAAGGCAAAGGGGGTGGCCATACTAATTGCAAAAAACACGAATTTTAAAATAATCGATACTAAAATTGACTTATTAGGCAGATATGTCTTTATAAATGGTAGGTTTCAGGAACAACCACTGACCCTGGCAACCTTATACGCTCCTAACAGTCAGCAACACAGCTTTTTACTGGAAACTCTTCACAAATTGCAAACTTTTAAACATGGCCCAGTCATTTTAGGCGGGGACTTTAATTGGCTAATGAATGAAACTTTGGATAGATCTTCATCTAGGGCAAGCAAAAACCAAAACAATCAGCATAAATTGAAATGCTTCTCGAAACAATTTAGTTCGTTAATGACAGCCTACCATTTTAAAGATGTATGGAGAATCCAACATCAAAATAGCAGGGATTACACACATTTCTCCAAACAATTTCAAACCTATACTAGACTTGACTACATTTTTGCTTCCGAGGATATCATGAATAAAATTATCTGCTCAGAGATTGGCCACCAAACGTGGTCCGATCATGCCCCGGTGGAATGCATAATTAGTTTTAACAACATGACACGTAAACAATATTTTTGGAAACTCAACAAAATTTTATTATGTGAACCTACAATTAGAGAACAATTACAACACGAAATTCAACTTTTTTTTAAGCAAATGAAGGAAGACAGCTCTTCTGCCCAACTCATATGGGACACATCGAAGGCGGTGCTGAGGGGCAGATGCATTGCCATGTTGACACACTGTAAGAGAGAAAAAAATAAATATCGTCAAGAACTAATTACTTCCATTCAAGAATTAGAAACACTTCACAAGAAAACCTGTAGTAATAAGGTATACCAAAGATTAACAGATGCCCGCAAACAACTGGAAGTTTTAGACACTTCATGGATACAAAAAACAGATTTTCATAGACGTCAGAACAATGCTAAGAACTGCTCAATCGTATGAAATATATATCTTGGAAAATCAAAAAAAGACAAACAGATAGATATATCACCAGTCTAAAAGATTCTAATGGACATCTAATTTGGACATCATCCAAATTATGGAAAATTTTTATAATAAACTTTATACTTCAACTCAACCAAAAGAAACTAACATCCAACACTATCTTATGAATATTCTACAAATTCCTAAACTAACACAAGAACACAATGAGTTTCTTGAATCTGAAATATCACAAAAAGAAATTGAACAAACTATTAAGCAATTAAAAAATAATAAAGCACCAGGGCCTGATGGCTTCATTGCCGAGTATTATAAAACCTTTTCATCTGATTTATTAGTCCTGCTTACAAACGCTTGCAATGCTATTCTAGAATCCGGTACAATGCCAGAAACATGGAGCACAGCTAACATAATTTTAATTCCTAAAAAAGGGAAAGATGTCACTGACCCAAAAGCCTTTCGTCCTATATCTCTCCTAAACACTGACTACAAAATTTTTACTTTAACCCTTGCCAACAGGCTAAAAACTATTGTAGCGCAATATGTTTCTCAAGATCAGACTGGATTCGTCCCCTCGAGAGAGATATCAGACAACATTCGGCGTACTTTAAATGTAATTCACAATGCTTCGTTAAATACCTCCCAGCAATCTCTTTTATTTTCCATCGATATGGAAAAGGCTTTTGATTCTTTAGAAATTGATTACCTGGAAGCTTTATTAAAATTCATGAACTTTGGACCCTCATTTCGAAAATTTGTACATGCCATCTATTTTTCACCAAAAGCAACTCTACTAATCAATGGTTCGTCCTCCAACACTTTTACTTTAGGCCGCGGCACCCGACAGGGTTGCCCGCTTTCCCCCCTACTTTTCATTTTAGCAATAGAACCACTGGCCTGCGCCCTAAGATCCAACCCTGCAATTTTGGGAATCAATGTAAATAATTTGGAGCTAAAAACCAGCTTATTTGCAGACGACATTATTATTTATATTACCGACCCTTTAAATACGCTACCGATAATTAACAATGAATTAACAAAATTTGGACAGATAGCCGGATTAAAAATTAACCAAACTAAATCTATTATCTATCCCATAAGCTTAACAAGTCATACGATTCAAAGCCTGAAAAACTCTTACAACTTTCAATGGACATCCTCTACACTACCTTATTTAGGAATCCAGATTCCCTTAAATTTGAAAGATCTATTAAAAGTGAATTACTCTGAACTGCATAATCAAGTTAAACATCAACTATCTACATGGGATAAACTTTTCTTTTCCTGGAGTGATCGAATCTCTATTTTAAGATCATATGTGCTATCTAAGTATTTATATTTATTTCGCACTTTGCCAATCTATATACCTAAACAACAACTCCAAAAATGGCAAAAAGATATTAATTGCTTCCTTTGGAAATACAAGGCCCCACGTATTAAGCACACTACTTTACGCAAATCATGGAAAAAGGGGGGAGTGGCATCACCGGACTTATATCTTTACTATACTGCTACAAATCTAGCAACCATAATTAAGTTATACCATAAGGACACGGCACCAGATTGGATTCATCTGGAATACTCAAACTATGTTAATAATTCGTTTCCTGAATTATTATGGTACCATCAAAGTAAAGAGGCACTCAAAAAAATCTCTAATCCTTTTTTGAAAACCACACTTAAGTTATGGTTCCATTTTAAAACTAAAATTTCTTCTAAATACTCTAAAATAGCTACTTTTATAGGACAAAATTGGTTTAAGCCCGCGAAAGACTCAAATACTTACCAATTTTGGAGAGAAAAAAACATCACACGGATAGTAGATATCATCAAAAACGGAAGAATATTATCTAAAGCCAACCTGGAAATAAAACATGGAATTAGAATCAAATGGTATGAGTACTTACAGGTACAAAATTTAATTAACACTACGGAATTTAAACAATCTATTCTAGAACCTACCACTAACTTCGAATTTTTATTAATAAAGCCCTATGCTAAAAAAGGACTAATCACAAAAATTTATCAGCAACTACTTGACTCACACTCATCTAATATGAATAGCTACCAACTCGCCTGGCACAAGGACTTACACCAAGAACTAAACGAGAACCAATGGTCCAACATATGGAAAACACAAAAAACTATTTCCAGGTCTCTACTCATTCAAGAAACATCGCTCAAAGTTTTATTACGGTGGCATTTAACTCCGGCAAGGTTAGCCCATATGCATCCAAACATATCACCCACTTGTTGGAAATTATGCGGCAACAAAGCAAATTTTATTCATAACTGGTGGGACTGTAGTAAAATTCAACACTTTTGGACACAAATCACTGAAAAAATCAAATCACTTACAGGCTATGAAATACCAATGGATCCAGTCCTAATATTATTAAACCTATGGCCGCCTGATATATATCCCACAAGAACCCAACATCTGATAAATGTTTTACTCACAGCGGCTAAAATAGTAATCGCTAAAAACTGGAAAAATGAACATGCACCCACTATTACTCAATGGGTCCATAAACTATGGGATTTTTTCCTATTAGAAAAGTTCTCAATATATAACAATGCGCATCAAAATGAATGCGAAATATGCAATCCGTTAGATAAATGGGCTCCAATATTAGACAAAGTCACCATCGAAAAATTCGATTGAGAAACAATTTCCAAAACTAAATATCAAGTAATGTTATTTTGATAACAACGATACCTTTGCTTTGATTGTTTTGATTTTTAACAGATATTGGATGTATACCGTTACGGTGTGTTCTTTGTTGTAAATCAATATTAACGCTTTGACGTTTCAATTCAAAATGTATATATATATACATATATATTTATTTATATATATATTCTTTTTCTTTATTGTTCAAGTTTACTGTGAACCTTTTTCTCTGTATGTTAAAATTGTATAGACTTCATGCTTAAATCTATCAATAAACATCTTTTTTCCCTTTAAAAAAAAAACAAAAAACATACATCCCCCCTCCCCTTAGGAATCCAAAATGACAAGCGAAGGTGACGAGAAACAGAATGTAAAGGAATCAAAACTTAGCCTGAGCTTGACAACTGATTTATGCAGTAGCCAAATCGCTCCCTCAGGACTTTAATGCCAGTCGCTCACAAAGTAGAATTTTTGCTCACAAGATTCCACTGCATAGAGGGAACATTGCCAAGCTCACCAGCTGTTTGAAGGATCAGCCTTAAAAAGAGGATCCGTTTGCCTTCTCAGAGAAGGATGTTGCAATAGCCTGGAAGAAAAGAGCACAGCAGGAACTATACCCAGCTGGAAGAGAGAGGCCTTGAGCAAGTGTTCCCTGCCTTCGTGTAAGTTCACATGTTGCCAACACCTTGTGGGACTAGCAATAATGTGGCCAAACTGCTGAACACATGAATCAGACTCTTGGTCCATCAAAGTCAGTATTATTGCCCTGACCTGGATAGCCCAGGCAGGGCCAGACTCATCAGATCTTGGAAGCTAAGCAAGGCTGAGCCTGGCAAGTATTTGGATGGGAGACCTGCAAAGAATACCAGGGCCAGGAGGCAGAGGCAGGCTATATCTGCCACTTCTCTAAACGTCCTCCATGTTCCACTAGGGGTCACCAGAAGTCACCATGACTTCCAGGCATGGACACACACACATGCAAAAATACAAAAAAGTCAGTATTTTTAAAAACATTTTTATTGCTTTTTATCTCTACATACTACAGGGTATAGGGAAAAGGAATAAACTAAACTAAAATACAGAGGAAGCAGGGATCAAAAATTATTCTAAAATACAATTATCTAATGTTTCCTCATTATTTAGCTTTTACATAGTTGGAGATTAAAAATTAATATTTCTGTCTTAAGCAGTACAAACATAATTAACTGTAGTGTGTGCATCTTAGTAAATAGACAAAAAAGAGAAAAATAGACTTTCAGGCTTGGGTTATTTAGCTGCTTTTTTCCTTCCACATTTGTTCTTATCAAAGGGCAGCTAACCTTACATTATTTAGGAGCTGCATTTTCTAATTCTGATTCAGAATCAAAATCTTCCTCAGAGGAGCTACTTGGACAGGTATTACTGCTTCTGGAACCATGATCTTCTGTGACGATATTGTCTTCTACTTTCCCTTTTTCTTTTTCTTCCGCTGGGCTTTGATACTGTTCCAAAAATGCTTTGCTTTAAGGACAGAGTCAATATTTTCTTTTTTCTTTTTGAAGTTGAAGATAAGTCCTTCCAGAATTATCCATCTGTAGGGAGTGGAATTTTTCTGTAAAAATAAAGTCAAATTTTTGTATTGTTTCCCCCGCTTTCCCACCTCAAATG
Source organism: Gekko japonicus (assembly GCF_001447785.1). Taxonomy (NCBI): domain Eukaryota; kingdom Metazoa; phylum Chordata; class Lepidosauria; order Squamata; family Gekkonidae; genus Gekko; species Gekko japonicus. The sequence goes on from NW_015173164.1 coordinate 171,917, forward strand.
GAACATCTTTTAAAACGTTCACTTCTTCTCCTTGGATTATAAGGTTATTCCATTAGTCACCTTCAGTATCATGTCTCTTCTTGACCTTTTGGAGAATTTCACAAATACTTCACCAGGCAATTTATTTTTCTTAATAAATTCTGGATAGGTTTGGTATACCATATCCAAAACGCTTTGTAGAAGTTCCGCTTTACAGCCTGCCACGGAAGCTAGGGCTTCGCTTAAGATCTCTTTCAGGTTCTCTCTGGAACACCTTGAAATCTCAGGACATATGCTGAGTGTTCCAGCTGAAGTCGTAACAGCTGTTGTTTTTCGGAGGTCATCTCTTTTTCCACTGGCTCCATTCTCTGGTTCAGTACATTTGTCTTCTCATCAACCTTTAGCTTTTTAGTTGTCTTCTCTGTTCTTGCATTGGTTTATTTCAGTTCTTTTTGCAGAGCTTCAAAGTTATTATTCAAGTTAGTCATCTGGTCCAGTAGAGGGTGCAATCCTGCAGTAATCATCTTGGAGATATCTGTGGTTACTTCCGGGAGACGATGAGCTAGCAGTTCCTGAAGAAGGTTTCACTCTGGACACCATTTTTTCACCCCGATGAGACATTGTTTACATTAAAGGTAAACGTTTTTTACTGCTTCTAAAAGTTTTTTAAAGTAGACGATTTCTACAAGCCTGCACACCGTTTTGCCCCTCTTCTTTCTTTCTTTTTCGGCTGCTTTTCCAGGGGTAGGGTAGCCTCCCCCCACTTTGCTGTATTTGGGGCTTCGCTGCAGTTTTGTGGGTTGCATCTAAGCACTTACATGAATTGCCAGATAGTCATTCACACTTTGCTACTCAGCTTGCACCCGAAAGTGGGGAAATTTTCTTAATGCCAGATCTCCTGCTCGCTCATTCCGGTGTGCTTCTTTAAATCCATGGCTGGTCTCGCACCAGGGGGACCTATTGGGGCAAAGGAAAGCCTCGATCTCTTGACCGTCATCTCGGGAGAGGCTTCCCTTGTGCCTCATGCTACGAGCAATAGGAAGGGTATTGAAAACAGATCAGTCAATATCATAATGCCCCTATATAAATCAATGGTGCGACCTCATTTGGAATACTGTGTGCAGTTCTGGTCACACCTTAAAAAGGATATTATAGCTTTGGAAAAGGGCAGAAAAGGGCAACTTGAATGATAAAAGGGTTGGAACACTTTTCCTATGAGGAAAGGTTAAAGCGATTAGGGCTCTTTAGCTTGGAGAAACGACGACTGAGGGGTGACATTATTGAGGTTTATAAGATTATGCATGGGAAAGAGCAGGTAGAGAAAGAGGTACTTTTCTCCCTTTCTCACAATACAAGAACTCGTGGGCACTCAATGAAATTGCTGAGCGGTCAGGTTAGAACAGATAGAAGGAAGTACTTCTTCACCCAAAGAGTGAGTAACACATGGAATTCACTGCCACAGGAAGTGGTGGCGGCTACAAGCATGGACGGCTTCAAAAGGGAATTAGATAAGCATATGGAGCAGAGGTCCATCAGTGGCTATTAGCCACAAGGTATAGCTAGGGGCTCTGGGGCAAGTGATGCTCTGTATTCTTGGTGATTGGGAGTGGTTGGACTGGATGGGCCTTCGGCCTGATCCAAGATTGGCGTCTCTTATGTTCTTATGAGCCCCCTCCAAGGGCTCTGGGAGGGCCTAGAATGGACCAGGACCCCTCCCATCTGGTGCGATTGCGGGCCACTCTCATCGGAGCTGCGATGGAGCACACCCGCCAGCAAGACGCCAAAGCTGGAAGTTTTCAATATTGTCTACTCAAACTGGCAGCAGCTCTCCATGGTCTCAGGAGAGGTATTTGCATCACCTACTGCCAGATCATTTAACTGGAGATGCCAGGAATTGAACCTGGGACCTTTTGCATGCCTAGCAGATGCTCTGTCATTGAGCCACAGCCCTTCCCCAATTAGGTTCTCCAGGTACCCTCCAGGAGGTTGGCAACCCTACTCCAGCCTCTTTCTAGTGCAGGGGTCCCCAACCTTTTTGAGCTTGTGGGTACCTTTTAAATTCTGACATAGGGTAATGGGCTCAGCCACAAAATGGCCACCACTAATTCTCCTCTGAGGTGCAGTGGAAATGAGGCAGACACCCACTGGCTGTTTACGTTCCTCTCTCCACCAGGAAAATTCACGACATCTCTATTGTTGTGTCATGAGGGAATGTTACACATCACCATGGGTGACAAGATTAACAACCTTCAGTCCCTAATCCTAGTAAGAATCATCCAAGTGATTGGCTTGTGACCTTAGGGAAAGCTGTTCTTCCTGGTTTTTCTACCAGCTGCATCCTGACCTTGGAATGCATTTCAGCTTGCAAGCCAAAAGATGGGTGTATCAAGTAGCACCGCTTCGAAGTCTGAACTAGAGCACTTTCTTTGCCTCTTTGCTGTGTATTCTCCTTTAGCTTGTCTCAGGCCCCGGGCATACGGGCCGGCTGAAACGCGGCTACGCAGAGCCGCTCCAAACTTGCGACGCCGCGGCGGGATCCCACGCATCACTCCCCGGCACGATCAGATGCCGGGGAGGAAAAGTCCGAGGGGAGGGGGGAGGCTGCTGAACTGCGCATGCCTCAGTGCGGCGGGGGCCCGGGAAGCGGCGGCGCAAGGACGCGCCGCCGATCCCACAGCCCGTCCTGAGCCGCGGCAATGGATGCAACCACCTAGAGAGGTGGTTGTATTTTGCGGCGCAGTATGGGTGGTTGGGCCGGATCAGGGACGGAGACGGCACGCTCGCCAGATGTTGAGGTGAGATCGCGCCTGTTTGCTCCGCCCCAGTTCCGTCCCGCTCCCGGCCCAAATGGGCTCGTATGAACGGGGCCTCAGTGAAGTTCTTTAGCCACCAGGCTGAAGATCTAGAGAAAAGCAATGGGAATATTAAAAATTTTAATTGAAATTCTGTGTGTGTGTGACACGTGTTACTGCTGTAAAGTCGCTTCCAGCTTATGCCAACCTTATGACTTAATGTCCTCCAAAACATCCTCTCATTAACAGCCTTGCTCAGGTCTTGCAAAGTGAGGGCCTTTGTGGCTTCCTGGACTGAGTCCGTCCACCTCATGTTGGGCCTTCCCCTTTTTCCTGCTGCCTTCAGCTTTTCCTGGCATTCTTGTCTTTTCCACTGACTCTTGTCTTCTCATAATGTAACCAAAGTACAAGAGCCTCAGTGAAGTAATTTTACCTTCCAGGGAGAGTTCAGGGTCAATTTGATTAAGAACCCACTTTTGTCTTTAAAAGGAAATTCTGTCTGTCGCAATTAAGGCTGCCAACCTCCAGATGGTGGCTGGAGATCTCCTGCTGCCAAGGGTCATTTCATAGAAAAAGAGGTGCAGGAGCTCATTAGCATAACTTATTTGCATATGCCACACCCCTGAAATCACGGAAGTGTGTCAGAAGGCAACACCCACCACTCAGGCTCCACTGGACTGTTTTGGATTGCTAGGTATTGGGGGGGGGGGGGGAACGTGCAGATCTGTGCTCACAGAGGAGGGAGAGCTTGTGCCTGAATAAAACGTGGTCTTAAAGGTGCCACTGGACTGTTTTGGACCAGGGGGCCGGGGGGGGGGCTCTGCAACTTACCTGGCTGCTTCTTGCTCTGACTGAGGGCTGCTGGGAGCAGGGGGTGGGGCTTGTTGCATGCACCCACCCCCTGGGCTCTTTACTGCCGGAGCTCCGCTCCTGTGCGCTCCTGCAGGAAATGACCCCTGCCTGCTGTAACAACTGATCTCCAGGTGACAGAAGAGAAAATGGCTGCTTTGGAAGGTGGACTCTATGGCCTTACGCCCCACTGAAGTCCCTCCCCTCTCCAAACTCTTCAGGTACTTCCCAACCCAGAGCTGGCAGCCCTAGTCACAATCAGAGACAAAAGTTTTGTGCAGTACTTAATATGGTTAGCATTTAAGCAAATCAGAAGGGGCAGGTTTCCTCAAACTTATGCCCAATTAGTTCAATTTGCTTGCAATTTTTTTTCCCTAAAGAGACCTTTCCCCCCAAATATGCACAGCGACAGATTCTGTTGCATTTAGTAATTTTAGGAATAAGAAGGTAAGTCTGGTTTGAATTAGGAAAGTTGTCCTAAAATTCACCTGCAAGGATTAAGATTTATTTTTAAGTGTTCCTTTAAGTGGAATGTGAATCTTTTTTTCCAGTTCTCCAGGCAGGCTTCATTAATAACTTTATTAAGACAACAAACATCATCCACAAAAATATACATTTTTAAATTTCATTTATACCCCTCTTTTCTCCTCCGTGGGGACCCAAAGTGGTTTATATCGTTCTCCTCCCCTCCATTTTATCCTCACAGCAACCCTGTGGGAGAGGTCAGGCTGAGAGTGTATGTGATGGGCCCATGGTCACCCAGGGAGCTTCTGTGGCAGAGCAGGGATTCCAACCAGTGTTCCCTCTAAGCTGAGTTAGTGTGAACTAGCTCACAGTTTTTTAGCCTCCGGCTCACACATTTTTGTCTTAGCTCAGGAAGGATGGCCCCAGAGCAAACTAATTTATTCAGTAGCCAAACTGCTTGCTCACAACTTTAATGCTGGTAGCTCACAAAGTAGAATTCTTGCTCACAGGACTCCAAAGTTTAGAGGGAGCATTGATTCCAACCCAGGTTTTCCAAATCCTAGTCTGACGCTCTAACCACTACACCACACAGGATCTTAATATTAATCTTAGCAACGCTGACCTCGCAAAACGCAAGTATGGACAAGCCCCGTTAAATCTCATTAATTTAACCAGGGCTTGCTTAGAAGACTTTCTCATTGGGTTGTGCCAAACAGCTACAGTCCCTTCTGCTGAAGCAGCCTGTTTCACACGTCTTTTATACTGATACTGCCTTCCAGAACAAGCCAACCCTCCCACTGGTTGCCAGGCTTTCCTAAACCCTCTATCCCTTGAATAGGGTTGCCAAGTCCCCTTGTCACTCCGGTGGGGGGATTGGGGGGTGCTCCAGGGGTGGGTGGAGATGCCCCCAAGCCCCACCCCCAAGTGTAAGTATGGATCCTTAAGGTCTTTTTGCGAGCCCAGCAGGTGGCCCACGACTACCCCCCCTCCCTTCTGCTAGATTTAAAGCGACCTCCAGCTGGTCCCTGCTGATCAGCTGAAGCCCTTTAAATTGGGCAGGAGGGGAGGGAGAGGGGTGGCTGGGCAGGTGGTCCCTCTTGGGGGCAGGGCTTGGGGGCCAGGGGTGGATTGAAGCCCCCAGAAGTGGTGGAAATCCCACCTGGCAACGCTACCCTTGAAGGGTCTACTCCCCCCCCCGTGCCCATAAAGCACCCGCAGGCCAGAAATGGGAGGGAACCACAAATTTTCACCACTTGGTTTTAATGAATGAATGATACGTTCTGATGATGGTTTTATTGTTTTGAAATCTGTACATCGCCTAGAGCCCCACATTTATGGGGATTAGGTGATTCAAAAATGCAATTAAATAAATAAATAGCGCATACTCTCTTTTTTTCTCCCATGCATTCATTTCATTGATCCGCAAAAAGGTTGCCAGCGCCTTGGAGAAAGCATATGAAAACTTTAGTGGGGTGTTGCCCAGACCTGGATTGCCAAGGTTAGCCAAATCGGGTCAGATCTTGGAAGCTAAGCGGGGTCAGCCCTGGTCAGTATTTGGAAGGGAGACGACCAAGGAATATCAGGACTGCTAGGCTGAGGCAAGCAATGACAAACCATCTCTGGCCTTGGAAACCCAACGGGGTTGCATAGGTCAGCTGTGACTTGATGGCAGAAGGGGGTGGTGGTATTTACCTTCCATGCCATGAAAAGTTTCACCTGTCCATTTCAATACATTGAGCCTCTACTAAAGGGACAGAACATTTCCCCCCCTCCAGATTGCTGGCAAACCTGCCTGTGGATAGGGACTTTCATAAATCACTATATAAAATTTTAAAATGCACAGAGCAAGGAAAGGGAGGGAAAGATCATAGCTTTTTAAAAATAAAAAACCCTCAGGGAATATCATATAGAGCAAATGATACTGCACTGTTCCAGGAGCTTTGATCCTGATATTGCCATGTACCCAGATAAGTGTCGATTTGGTTGAAAAGTATGCAGACGGACGAGTGATTTCAGCTTAGCGTACTTTATTAGCACAGAACAAGACAACTTAAGCCGGCTCGCAGGGCGGCTTATATCCCCGTGACTCCACCACCCAGAACACACACACCACTTCCCAATAGGTCTAACTAGTGGCCGAGAGTCCCATAGGCCCTCGGCCCAGAGCCTAGCCCTCTAATTGGTGCGGGCTAGGATCCGCATCGTCCGCATCGAAGCTCGACACTTGCGCTTGACTGCGTGGTGCCCAAGCTGACCACACGGTCGGGACATGATACACTTGTTGTTGTTGTTCAGTCGCACAGTCGAGTCCGACTCTTCGCGACCCCATGGACCAGCTCACGCCAGGCCCTCCTGTCTTCCGCTGTCCTCTGAAGTTGGCTCAATTTCATGTTCGTTGCAGCTATGACACTGTCTAACCATCTCATCCTTTGCCGTCCCCGTCTTCTTTGACCTTCAATCTTTCCCAGCATCAGGGTCTTCTCCAATGAGTGCTCCCTTCTCATTTTGTGGCCAAAGTATTTGAGCTTCAGTTTCATTATCTGGCCTTCCTTTTAGGATTGACTGATTTGATCTTCTTGCAGTCCAAGGGACTCTCAAGAGTCTTCTCCAGCACCATAGTTCAAAAGAATCTATTCTTCGGCGCTCGGCCTTCCTTATAGTCCAACTCTCGCAGCCATACATGACTACTGGGAATACCATTGCTTTGACCATGCAGACTTTTGTTGGCAGAGTGATGTCTCTACTTTTTATCATGCTGTTTAGGTTCACCATCGCTTTCCTCCCAAGGAGCAGGCGTCTTTTAATGTCATGGCTGCTGTCACAGTCTGTGAACGTGAAGGAACGTGAAGTCTGTAACTAATTCCACGACTTCCCCTTCTATTTGCCAAGGGGTGATGGGGCCGGATGCCATGATCTTAGTTTTTTTGATATTGAGCTTCAAGCCCACTTTTGCGCTCTCCTCTTTTACCCTGAGCAAGAGGCTCTTTAGGTCCTCTTCACTACATTGGTATAAATCACCACTCGTTAATTTTCTCATCTGCACAGGCTTGTTTCGTCTTCAAAACCATCCAAGAGCGCCCTCTTCAGTTTACAATCCATACAAAACATCCTGGCATTGAGGAAGGGCCTTCTCAGCCGCTGGGAACTCGCATAGTCGTCAGAATGCCCCCCATCTTTTGTACATCTTTGTTTCAGTGGTTTTGACTGGGGATTTTATATCTATTTAGTGTGTTGTTTGGTGCCTCATGCCTTTCGGGTCAGGTTGCCTGTTTTATGCTGCCCTGAGAAAACTCCTGAACCCATAAAAGATGCATACGTTTTTTACCTGCTGCGGCTCTTCCCACCACAGCAATAGAAAAAGCCATGTTTAGCCAGGTCATCGTGTGACTTTATGTGACTCTTAAAACAACAGAAGCCTTCCTGTCGTTTTGGTCTAGCAACCTTAGATGGAAACAAGCCAACATTTGTGTGTTAAGTGCCACCAAGTCTAGCGTTTAACATTTCAGTGCTTTATTTTCCCCACACATAACCAGAGTTGCACCAGTCTCCTTGTGAAGCAGACCTGAAAAGCAATTCTGAGGGGCCATCCTATGAAAATCACATTCCAGGGCAGATGCTGCAAGATGGCAAGAGCTTGAAATGTTGGATCATAATGATCTTGTATTGTCCATGGTATGACCGATATAGAGCAAAATGGTTGGATCCAATCCTGAGGGCTTTAGTATCTGTTGATAGAACTAAGATTGTACAATTTTTATTAAAGGATGAGGATCTGATGATTACTTCCACCATGGCAAAATTCTTCTTGTTGGCGATTATGTGGAAGGAACAGATTAATTTTTATGATGGGGTTGCTGTGGCTCAGAGGTTAAGGCGCTGAACTGCAGACCAGAAGATCTGTAGTTTGGCAGTTCGAGACCCGAGTGCTGTGTGGCGGAGTGAGGTCTCTGGCCCCAGCTCCTGCCAACCTAGCAGTTCGAAAGCAAGAAACTGCAAGTAGATAAATAGGTATTGCTTTGGTGGGAATGTAACAGCATTCCGTGCGCCTCGGCATTTAGTCATGCCAGCCACATGACCACAGAGATGTCTTCGGACAGCACTGGCTCTTTGGCTTGGAAACGGAGATGAGTACTGCCTCCTAGAGTCGGATTCGACTGGCTTTTGAGCAAGGGAAATCTTTACCTTTTACCTAAGGATTTTTAAGGGTTAATTCCAAAATTAAAAATAAAGTAGGATTTAAAATATGTAGAAATCTAATAATAAAAATAATATAATCATAATTAAAAAATAATTTAGTGTGGCCTGACCTTAGGTCAAATGAGTCAACCATTAAAGGAAAGGAAGAACTGCAAAAAACATCTGTGATCATCCTAAATTTTTTTCCTGTATCCTTCCTCCCATATTGAGAGTGCCACAGTGCAGTTCGAAGTGGACTTCGTTGATCTTAGAAGGGCGTAACCTTGTTTAGGGTTTCAAATAAAATTATTACATTGCTCAAATGCGAGCTTATCTGCAACAGACGGCATCTCTCATTGAACCAAAGATGACTAAATGTGATTATTAGCAAGCACAGTATGGCTTGAGGCTTGCAGGAAGGTAAAATGCAACATGTGCAGGGTCAAGGCTAGCAATAGAGCACCCTCTAATGGGAGAACAAGGAACTACAAGACGGTGCCTACTCAGTAAAAGAGTTAGTGGTATTGAGAGGTTCCTTCCAAAGCACAACCCCATGTAGAAGCAAAAGCATCAGACTGAAAACAGGAGGCAACAGCAACAGTCCAGAACTCTATAGGGCTTCATGTATGCAGAGGCTAGCCTGTTGTGTTCTCTCAGCAAATGCTGGGCATCCTTGCTGCAGATGCAAATTTTTCACTAACTTTTTTCTTTTGGGGAAAAAGGGAAATATAGCACGGCTCATTTACCTGTCAAACCTAAACTTACTCTACAGCTTTAACAACATAAGATGCATCATTTATAACTTAGGATTTTGTCCCATGTGGCCACTGGGAAGCTCCTGCATTTGTTCTTGTGAGGTTACTGGATTTTTCCCCCCTGTAAGCTGGAGTAAAGAAAAAAAAAACTCCTTTCCTCTGACTTAAAGAAACGATGCAGAAAACGCCTCTATTTGGAAACTGAGTCCGCAGCCAATCCAGGGAGGGGGCGGAGCTAAGATGCATTCCTGAGCCCCCTGTCTTTAATCCTTTATGGGGCTTTTTGTTGTTGTTTCAGAGCTGAGCTGTGGTATCCCATTAACAGCAGACTCTAATCTATTTTTGATTCCCTACTCCTTCTTCACATGAAGCCTGCTGGGTGACCATGGGCCAGTCACAGTTCCATGTGAGGTGAGGAAGAGAAAGACGATTGAAAGCCACTTTGAGACTCCTCGAGGAAGAGAAAAGCAGGGTATAAGAACCAACTCTTCTTCTTCTTCTGCATTGTGAAGGTGAAAGGATAGGGATGCCAGCTCTGGGTTAGGAAATGCCTGGAGACTTGGTGGGGGGAGCCTGAAAAAGATGGGGTTTGAGGTATTATGACACTGAGTCCACCTTCTACAGTGGCCATTTTCTCCCGGTAAACTGATCTCTGGTTGTTGTAGTTTTTCTGGGCTGTATGGCCGTGGTCTTGGCATTAGGACCTGACGTTTCGCCAGCAGCTGTGACTGGCATCCTCAGAGGTATAACACAGAAATTCTAATTGAACTGGGTCCAAGAAGAGGCATAAGCACAGAAGGAGCAGTGCCCCCTCCCAAAAATATTCTAGCTACAGGGTGGAGGCAGGGCTACCAAGAGCCACCATTCCCCCCTGGACAAAGATGCCACTGGGTCCCCCACATATGACTCTAATCCAAACCACATATAACAAATCACAAAGGGAAATGGTGTGTTGAGTGGAACTCCCACATGGACTTCTACTGGAAAAGATGGTCTTTCAGTGTTGCATTCACTGGGGAAATTAACCCCCGCTGCAATTGTGTCTACAGCTGCAGTGCTTTTCATGTTCTGTAGAGCTGGTCAGCAGTCATTCACTTACAATGCAGAACATGCATGACAGGAGGCAGTGTTGTGTGGGGATGCCTGCCCCTTATCGTGTGTGTGAACAAGCTATTTATTTTACTCCAGAGAATCTGACTGAAGGCTATGAGAGGTGCAACTGCTACTGTCTCTATTGCCCTACCCAAGTCATGCTAAAGGGAAATAAAGAGACAGAACACTGTAGACCGGAGTCTGTGAGCACGTTTGGAATTCTCACGCAGGGTGGTGGGCACAATCATTTTTTTTTTGGGTAAACATTTTATTTTTAGGATATATTCAACAAAGTTCAACATTTGTATTACAGTTCTTATCCCTTTATATCCTACCCTCCTCCCTCCCCCCCCCCCTATAAAAAAAAAAATATATGGCTTCCCACAGTGCTACAACCTCCTGCATAATCTTTAGGTTACTCTTAAGTACTCCTCTTTATCTTTTACATATTCTACAGGTAACTTATTTTTTCACAATTCTCTATACTCAATAGTTATCAAAGCAAAATAAATTGTCTCTCACATCCCAGTATTTTTCCAGATATTCTTTTAAGTCTTTCCAATCTTCAAAAAAGTCTTCTGCTGCCATATTATTCAGTTTCCTTGTCATCTTATCCATTTCAACCATAAAAAGTAGTTTTTTAATCCATTCTCCAATTCCAGGAACTTCCTCCTGTTTCCAACTTTGCGCATATGTCATTCTGGCAGTCACAATCATATACCACATAAGTGTCCTTTTCACCACATTGACCTCTTCCATTTTAAGTCCCAAAATTTCTGGTTCCTTTTTAAATGTGCAGTTAACTATTTTTTCCATCTCTGCATGAATCTCAACCCAAAACTTCTGTGCTTTTTCACATGTCCACCACATATGGTAATTCTCACGCAGGGTGGTGGGCACACCAGGACAGAGGAGTGTGAGAAAAAATAAAACCAATACTAGAATGGCCCAAGGTTCCCTCTAAGCTCCACAGTGTTGTGAGCCAAAATTCTACCTTCTGAGCGAAAAAAGCCAGTAGCATTAAAGTCGTGAGCAAGTCTACATTTGACTATTGCATAAATTATTTTTAGAAGATTATTTCCATAACCTTGTAAAATTTCAGAATGAATTTATTTAAACTATATTTTAAGAATAATTTAAACATTATAAAACAGAATCAAGTCAAATATTGTCCTCTACACGGATAGGCCAGGCCTCTGGAGATCAGGTCTACCTGCCCCTTGCCACTATATGGGTAGACCTGGCCTCCAGAGAACAGGACAACCTGCCCTGATCCACTATGGTAGACCTGCCCTCCAGAGAAGCAGTTTACCCACCCCTTTCCACTCTAATGGTAGACCTGGCTTCTGGAGAACAGATCTACCCACTCCAGTCCACTATATGGGTAGACCTGGCCTTCGACCATCGCCTTGCGCTGACCCTTAGAAAACATACCAGCACTCGGGGGGGGGGCGACTCTTGCAGTCCACTTTGTTTTTTAGTGAAATATGACAACCAACATTACAGGTCAAGTATAACAGAGGTGTAACAATCACTGTCAGAACTCTGCCTAACCTAACAAACAGGAAGTTGCTTAAATGTTATTAACCTGCCCAAACAACTTATTTATTCAAATATTTATATCTCACTTTCCCCTGTGACTCAAGGCAGCTTACAAATCATACTGAAAAGAATAATAGGGGTGTGCAAAAAATAGGGTGTTTTTCCCCCCTGGCTCAATTATAGCCTATGAGGACTATTATAGTCAATGGGCCCCATAGGCTATAATGGAGAATCAATCCAAGGGTATCTGAGACTCTGGGCGCTGTGGGGGGTTTTTTAGATAGAGGCACCAAATTTACAGCATGGCTGCTGGTGCCTCTCCTCAAAAAACCCTCCAAGTTGCAATTCTATGGGCCCCAGAAGGAGGTGACTCCATCCTCCATTCTTTGTGAGCTGAGGCAGAAATTCTCCGAACTGGCCTCTGAAGTGTTGTGCACCAGCACCCCTTACTGCAGCTTAGAAGGAACTGTGATTGCAGCTGCCACTGAAAAAGTGTCATTTTAATCTGCACAGTTGATCAGATCTCGAGTGGCCACTCCAGAAGCCCTGATGGGCAGGAGCTCCACTTGGCTCCACCCACTTGATGGGCACCAGGAAAGGTGTCCCTGGGCACCATAGTACCCATGGGCACCATGCTGGGGACCCCTGCTGTAGCTGCTATAGCAAATGTTAACTATTCAACCAGTCTGCATGCAGTTCCCCCATGCCTTAACTCTACATCTACCTGTCTATTTTGGTAATTAAAGTATGTCACAGGTGGGGGGGGCATGGCTCAGTGGTAGAGCATTTGCTTGGGAATGCAGGAGGTCCTGGGTTCACTCCCCAGCATCTCTAGTTGAAAGGACTGGGTAGTAAGTGATATGAAAGACCTTCCTGTGAGACCCTAGAGAGCTGCTGCCAATCAAAATAAATGAAACTGGCCTCGATACACCGATGGTTTGTTTCATTGTAAGGCAGCTTAATGTGTGTCCATGACATGCCAAAGAAATGCTAGTTTGTTATTGCTTTTAAAATTAGATGTTCCTTTTAAAAATTAAAAATGTTTAAAAATGTTTAAGCATTCTGAAGTATTTCTAAAAATTGTCAAATATTTGTGGGGAGAAATTAAAATGGAAGAACATCATATAGGATATTTATGAAATCCTATCAGGTGGCGGTGAAGGCTGCTGTAGTGTATTCTGAAGCTGCCAAGAATACCTAGAGTGTATTGTGAAACACCTAATTGGGAAGCTATGTTAAGCTTCGTCTTGAACAAGGATTGTAGTCCAAGACTTAAGCGGCCAATCAGGTTCAAATGCATATAAGCGGGAAAGACTCTGATTGGTCCATTAGGCGCTCAACCTGATAGGTTGATAACTGTATAGTAGGTGTGGCTACATTAGCCCGGAATGTTTAAATACCGAGCAGCTGCAATGGAAAAGCTGTTCGGGCTATCAGAAGTTGTACCATGTTAGAGAAGTGATCGTCGAGCTGAAATAAACCTGAGTTTTGCTGAAATCACTCTCCGACTATTTTGATAAGCATCGGACTTAACAATTGGCGACGAGGATGGGATTCTAGAGCGGGTAGGCAGCCCCGCTGGTCCCAACCCCACGACAGACAACTGCGAACCGCAGCTCGCCGTGGCAGAGCAGCAACAGGCACCACTAGAGCCGGTGGCAGCGATTGCAGCTATGGCCAATAGCCCGAAGTTCGAAGCTTTCGAACCAGCGACCGAGGACTGGGATGCTTACCTGCTGAGGTTCGGGTTCCACCTCGAGGCGAACGATATCACCATGGAGGAGAAGAAGCGAGCTACTCTCCTGAGCTCTTGTGGTAAGAGCGTCTTTGATATCGCCAGGTCCCTGGTGGCGCCAGTGGACATCACGACCGTGCCTTTCAAAGAGCTGACGGACAAACTGAAGGCACACTTCTCGCCGCAGCCGTCCGAGATCGCAAGCCGGCACGCATTCTATAAGAGGAATCAAGCGCCAAACGAGACTGTGGCAGAGTATGTGGCAGCTCT
>NW_015173164.1:188821-239166 GCF_001447785.1 Gekko japonicus
GCCACTATTGTTGACATTATTGGGTCACGTATGTATGTGGTACGGCTTGCAGATGGTCGCAAGTGGCGTAGGCACATAGACCAGTTGAGGCAACGGTGGGCAGCTGACCGTCCCAACGCGTTGCCAGCTGAGTCCCCAGACCCCGAGGACCTTCCCCGACCTCCCCAGGAGGTGAGTACTGACGGGCCTGAGGGCATCAGTGATGTTCCAGAGGCAGGGCAGACCCCTACTCTCGAATCAGTAGAATTGGACGGAAGTGTTCCTGACTCTGCGGTCCCAGAGTCAAACGGAGTGCCACTGACAGAAATGTACCCTGAGCCTAGTCCACCGAGAAGGTCTCAGAGAAATCGCCGTGCACCTGCCTACCTAAGCGATTATGACTGTTCATGACTGTATTTGCTTAGGGGGGAGGGATTTGTAGTGTATTCTGAAGCTGCCAAGAATACCTAGAGTGTATTGTGAAACACCTAATTGGGAAGCTATGTTAAGCTTCGTCTTGAACAAGGATTGTAGTCCAAGACTTAAGCGGCCAATCAGGTTCAAATGCATATAAGCGGGAAAGACTCTGATTGGTCCATTATGTGCTCAACCTGATAGGTTGATAACTGTATAGTAGGTGTGGCTACATTAGTTCGGAATGTTTAAATTCCGAGCAGCTGCAATGGAAAAGCTGTTCGGGCTATCAGAAGTTGTACCGTGTTAGAGAAGTGATCGTCGAGCTGAAATAAACCTGAGTTTTGCTGAAATCACTCTCCGACTATTTTGTTAAGCATCGGACTTAACAGCTGCAAAAAAGGAATTTTACTCAGTCTCCATTGCATCCACTAGCTCTCGCCAAGCAGAATTGGTTAGGGTAATTAGATGTTTTAACTTCTCTTACAGAGAGAATCCAAAATGTTAGGAAATCGACCATTTGCTGTGAGGCTTTTGTGAGATTTTTGCGGATGAAGTCTTGTCACTCTGCCATGACCTCCTGGCCAATGTTGACACAGTATGTGAACTGGAGGCCCCTTGGCTGTCTTTGGATTCAGTATTTGATAACTTCAGCTGGCTCACCCACGCTGATGTTGTCAGGATTCTGGGCACTGTAAGGCCGACCACTTGCCTCTTAGACCTGTGTCCCTCATGGCTGGTGAAAGCCCGTTGTGAAGGAATACGGGAGCCCCTGGTAGACAATATCAATCTGTCCCTGGATCTGGGGTCTACCTGGAGGGATTAAAAGAGGCGGTGGTAATACTGCTCCTGAAGAAGCCATCTTTGGATCTGACAGATCCTTCCAATTCCCGTAGAGTCTTAAATCTTTCATTTCTGAGTAAGGTAATTGAGAGACCAGTAGCCGATCAGCTCCAGAGTTTCCTGGATGAGACATCAGTGCTGGACCCATTTCAGTCTGGCTTTTGCCCTGGCCATGGGAGGGTGATGGTGCTGGTCGCCCTCACAGAAGACCTCCACAGACAGCTGCATCGAGGTGGGTTGGCACCGCTGTTATTGCTTGATCTTAAAGCGGCATTTGACACAGTCAATCATGATCTTTTGATCTACTGCCTTACCGACATAGAAGTTCGTGCGGTGGCCTTGAAGTGCCTTACCTCGTTTCTCCAAGGTCAGGGACAGAGGGTAGTACTAGGAGAGAGGGTGTCAACTAGATACCCCTTGGTATGTGGAATCCCTCAGGGGGCAATCCTCTCTCCAATGTTGTTTAACATCTATATGCACCCCTCACCCAGCTGGTGCAGAGCTGCAGGCTGCAGTGTCACCAATATGCTGATGACACCCAGCTGTATCTGCTGATGGGTGGCCACTGGATAACCACCCCAAAAAACCTGGCTGAGGGACTGGAGGCTGTGGTGAGATGGAAAAGAGTGAGCTGAGACTGAATCCTACGAAGATGGGGGTTCTGTGCAGTGGGTGGGATTCAGGGGTGGGATGTCAGCTCCCTACTCTTGACGGTGTTTGAGTTTGGGCATGGTTCTGAATCTAAGCCCAGATCACAAATGTTGCCTGGCTGGCATTTTTCCAACTGTGCCAAGTTAGGCAACTTGCCCCTTTCCTGTCTCACCCTGACCTAGCCACAGTAATCCATGCAATGGTCACCTCTGGATTGGACTACAGTACTTTACTGTATGCTGGGCGAACCTTGAGACTGACCTGGAAACTCCAGCTGGTCCAGAATGCAACAGCATGGGTCCTGACTGGAGCATCATGGACATCACATATTCAGCCAGTGCTCTGTTAGCTGCACTGGCTCCCAGTGAAGTACCTTCAATGCCCTAAGTGGTCAGGGACCCAGTTCTCTCTGGGACTGCCTCCTCTGGTATGTCCCCCAAAGAACTCTGCAGAAAACAACCTGCTGGTGATCCCCAGCCCAAAAGATGCCTGGATGTCCTCGACCAGACCCAGGGCTTTTTCAGCCTGGTGGAACTCTCTGCCAAGTAACATCCATGCCTAATGCAGTTCCACAGGGCTTGCAAGGCAGAGATGTTCTGCCAGACTTTTGGTTGAGGACAGCAATGGGTACCATCCTAGCTGGCACTCCCCCCCCTTCCCCTACTTCTTCTTTACCCCACCTGTGAGATAGTGGCACAATCTGGAATCTTGAAGTTTTTAGTGCCACTTGAAAATGTTTTAATTCTGTCCTATTTAAATTGTTTCCCTTGTTTGATCTTATGAGAGTTTTCTACCGTTGTTCACTACCCTGAGCCTTGTGTACTCAGGAGAGGGCAGTCTATAAATTTAATTTATAAATAAATAAAATGTTTTTATTTTATTTTATTCTGCCATCTTCTTAGCCACCAGTTTTCAAGATGGCCAAATTATAATACATAGCTATGATCTTTAAATTTTCTTATCATGCTTGGGTGATTTGAGATATTATGTCGTACTAGGGCTGCCAAAGAACAGATCTTGAGCTCAGTCAGGTGCAGTTACCCTGCAGTAAATTCAAGTCTGTCCCCCTTCCAGCAGAAATAGACAGATCTTCCACATTTTAAGGAGTCTAGCAATGCAATCCTAAACAGAGTTCCACCCTTCTAAGCCCACTGACTTTAGGATTGGAAGTCTGTTTAGGATTGCCCTGAAAGTAAACTGGACCAAGATAATTCCCCACTTTCAGATACATGACATGGTTTTAATAACACACACACACACTTTCTTTGTTTGCATCAGTCAGAAAAACAGTTTTATTAAAGACCCACGTTCAGTAGAATGCCCAAGACCAACTCCATGAAGATTTGTCAACCAACACACAGGGCAACGGTAGGAACCACCAAGTTTTCGAGAAGAAGAGAGTAATACGGTGAGCCCAGAGACAGCCCATCTATGGATACTTGGCTTTCATGAGTTTGGCAAATTATAGACCGCTTTTTATTGAGGTGCTCCTCTGGAAATCTATCTGACGTATGCTGGTGGAAGAAAAACAGAGGACAAAACATTACCTTTGGCGAGGGAAATAATATTGTACGCTAACAGACTTCTTAACCAAGGGGACGCCAAGAAACTGGCCTTCAGGAAAGTTTTGGGGGGAGAATTTGGTTGTCAGGTATCTCTTGACAACCAGCAGGGGATGGGGGGACCTAACCTGAAAAAAGAGACATCATCACACCAGATATGTTCAGGTGACGCTCTGGTATTCGGACAACAACATTATGGTAAAACCGGCTTCTACCATAGAGTTTTTGCACAAATACCAGAGTGTTGCCTGAACATCACTGGTGTGATGACGTCACTTCCTGTGCAACACAGTCAATGAGGCCTGGGCCTTTCTCTTTCTCCAGGCAAGTCCCCCTGCTGGCCACCTGATTAGCGGCTGGGGGGTAGGGCCTGGCAGTGGGGGACCCCCGCCTCCACCAGGGGGGGTCTGGAAACCCCAGGGGAGAATTAGGTGGACTTCCAGGTTTGGAATCGGAAAACAATTGTGTGGGGATTGATTTAATTTTAAAATAGGAGTTAAACTGCAGAATTAACTTTCAAAATTTTTTATGGATGTATCTGAAAGGATTAGGAAGGTGGAGGAGAGAGGAAATAAAGGACAAGTGTTTGAGTAATTCATGCCAAAGGATGGGCATTGCTAAAACGTATATTCTGCTGAATTAATGGACTCAGGTCAGACATGCAGATCAGAACCAGTAACTAGGGCTGGAAGGCCTGGGCACCTGTCAAGGCCATGTCTCAGCAAAGGGCCATTGCCTGGCTTTAGATGCCCAACTGATCACCCATTCCCCAGTGGGAGAAGAGCCTGAAGGCAATCAAAGAACTAGTGAGACTCAAAGAATAAGACCTTCTAGCTGACGAGAGGGAGAAACTCTGCTTGGGGGGGGGGGTGCCTCCACAATGGAGGGTCCAAAAGACCTGCAGCCAAGCCTGTTAAACCAGTTAGGAGGGTCTGTACAAATGGGTCAAGAATTTCCAGGGTAAAGGAAACTTTCTGTATCACTTGATCATGGAAATATTGATTCCATTGTGTTAGGAAATTAAGTCATCCATGCCCCATTCCTACCCCATCTCATAGGCCACATGTGCAGGCCAAATCTCCCCCCCCCCTTAGGAACCACTTTTGCTCTTCAATACTTGAAGGCAAAGGGTATTTTAAGTGTGAGTTATACCCTCTTTGGCCCCAGAACACCAGATGTCCTTTTTTACCTTTGATGTCAGTCACCAAAGGCTGGGAACGGCTAGGAGATGTGGAGTAAGTGTGGGAGCTTCTGTGACCCCCACTTGGTTGTCTGGAAATTCCTCCTTTGGTGCTGCTACTGCGGGTGCTGTTAGAGAGAAGGTCAAAGGAGTCATTGAGCAAGGGGGGGAAAGGACAATGTACAATGCTGGAAGAAGAACTGCTTGTTAAAGTGGCAGGCCTGGGGGTGGGTAGAAATGAGGGCATGCCTCTAGGGGCTCTCCTCCCAATCCACTGCTCCTGTACATTTGGCCTTCAAATAGGGATGCTAGTCATCAGGTGGGACCTGGGGATCCCCAGAATTCCAGTTCATCTCCAGACTACAGAGATCAATTTCTCTGGAGGGAATGGCTGCTTTGGAGGGTGGACTCTATGGCACTGTACCCTACTGAGGTCCCTGTCCTCCCCAGGATCCACCCCCAAATCTCCAGGAGTTCCCATTCTGGAGCTGGTAACCCAATGCACACACCTGGCAACCCTACCTCCAAGTGGGATTCTGAAGCTTGCTTACAAAACTTTGAGTTCCATTTAATGTGTGTATAGGGAGAATCTCCATATATGAGTAATATGAAAGATCTGTTCAATTTTGGATTTTCAGAAACTTTGGGATTTCATTTTTGGAATGTATACCAGATATTAAATGTATGCCCAGTATGAGTTTAGGCAAAGTAACCCAAGTTTTCAGACAATCTGTGAAATTTCTAGAAGGAATAGGTAAGTTTGGGGTGCTTCCCTTACCAAAAATACCTGTCGTAATGATGAGTAAGAAAGGATTTTCTCTGTTTTTAATGACTGCTTTTATGCTGCTTCCTATTGTTTGCTGCATTTAGGTTAGAGTTGCCAACCTCCATCAGGCCACCTGGCGATCTCTCAAGTCACTAGTACAATTTTCTCCAGACGACCAAGATCAGTTCCCCTGGAGACAGTGGCTGCTTTGGGCTTTAAGACTTTAAGGACTTTATATCCTGCTGAGCTTCCTCCACACCCCAAAACCCTGCCCCTCACCCCCAAAATCTCCAGGTATTTCCCATCCCAGAGCTGACAACCCCAATTTAGGTTGTGTTTTGTATAATTTTGTATTATCTTGTTTTAGAAAAAAAATTACTGGTAAGATAACCCGAGTGCTATTTTTTCCGAGAAAGGCACAGTAGAAGTGAACAATATGGTAGTAAATAGATCACACAGCCCATTCTGAGCCTGGACCACATCTAGGGTTGCCAAGTCAGAAACTTACCGCAGCGGGGGACTCCCGGCAAACGTCTGGAGCGCGTGCGTGAAGTGCGCACGTGCCGCATCCATGTCACCCGGAAGTGACACGGGTACACCAGGCACGCTGGGGGTGGGGGCACGACCATCTGAGGGAAAACCATAGAGTTTTCTCTTGGATGACCGTGGCCCCACCCCCAGCATGCCTGGCGTACCCACATCACTTCCGGGTGACATGCACGTCGGGGTGGAGTTCCCCCTGGGGCCCGATCCGCCGTCGGCGGGGGGACTTGACAAGCCTAACCACATCCCTCAAGGGGATTCCAAGAGCCTAGGGTTGCCAACTCCAGCTTGGGAAATTCCTGGAGATTTGAGGCTGTGCCTTGAGAGGGCAGCATTGGAGGAGGGGAGGGAACTCTCCCGAGATGGGATGCCATAGATTATGCCCTCCAAAACTACCCTGTCGCCTAGGGTAGGTTGGAGATCAGTTGTAATTCCAGTACAACTCCAGGCCCCACCTGGAGGTTGGTAACCTTATGAGAACCTCATTGGCCAGTCACGGTGCATGTTGTTCATTCAGCATCCTGGCATGTTGTAGAACTTTAGTTGAGAAAGGACCAACACTACAAGTCAAGACCATCACC
The DNA here is from genome assembly GCF_001447785.1 of Gekko japonicus. Lineage (NCBI taxonomy): Eukaryota > Metazoa > Chordata > Lepidosauria > Squamata > Gekkonidae > Gekko > Gekko japonicus. The sequence continues at coordinate 195,341 of NW_015173164.1, forward strand.
TGTAACCCTAACCCACCTCCCATTAGGCCATATAGTTCAGACCATCATGTGCTACAAGCAAGAAAGTGATGTATCTCTTTTAGCACACAAAACTTCCACACCAGCCACATGCTATACAAAAAGAACAAAGGAGGCTGAATGATTGAACCATCTGATCTGGCGCGTTATAGGACAGTTTCTCAAACACTAGAGCTGAAATGAATTTGCACATTAAAATCCTTCTTGCAGAACAGTCCTCAAAGAATGTCCACTGCTTTATTGACGTTCACATTGGAGGAGGGAGGTATTTTTGGGGGGAGGCATTTGTGAATTTCCTGCACTGTGCAGGGGTTTGGACTAGATGACCCTGGAGATCCCTTCCAACTCTATGATTCTATGATTCTGTGACATTGTACATAATATTTGACTGGGGTGTTGTTTTGTATTATATAGCTGGGGTAAGATATTGTTTATTAGTTGGCAATAGATAGTAATTGAGGTTTCATACCTAGCATCTGCCAACATCAAAACAATAAAGACAGGCCAAGGCTCCTAAGTCATTCATAATCTGAGATAAAAACTCTACATTCAACATTTTGGAATGATGGTGAATCGGAATATTTGCAAATAACACATTTCAGCTCCAAGCAAAATTGTTCCATCAAGGATATATTATTGAGGCCCAACTTCATACCACCCAACAAAGACGGGCATTCCAAAACCCCACAGATCTCTAGGGACTACCTACACAATGTCCTCCTGGCCGCCCTCTAACAGACTGCGGTACGTCTGGATCTCCTGTTCCAGGCGACACTTAACGTCCAGCAACTCTCGGTACTCTCGGTTCTGGCACTCCATCTCTGCCCTCAGCTCCGCCAACTGCTGCTCCAAACACGAAATCTGGTTCTGTATTTCGGCCAGGTGGTTGTTGTAGCGACATTCGGTCTCGGCCAAAGAACCTTGCAGCGAGTCTCTCTGAAGAATTCAGGAAAATGTGAAAAGGAAAACTTGAGGAGGTGAGACAATGCTGAAAAATTGATGGCTAGTTTAAAAAAAAAGGAATTCTGTGACATTGGGGCCTTGATGGAACAGGAACAGTTCTGTTCTATGCTCTTTTACTGATCATCAAAGTCTTTGCTGGGTGTGGTGCCTAGGTTAGCAGCAGGGTTCCCTCTGAGTTAGTGTGAGCTAGTTCATAGTTTTTTAGCCACCGGCTCACACATTTTTGTCTTAGCTCAGGAAGGATGGCTCCAGAGCAAACTAGTTTGTGCAGCAGCCAAATCGCTCGCTCACAACTTTAATGGCCGTAGCTCACAAAGTAGAATTTTTTGTTACAAGACTCCACAGCTTAGAGAGAGCATTGGTCAGCACTCCCGAATGTGGTGCCCATGGCACCCTGGCATGCATCGGCCACTTTCCTGGCACCCTCCTAGTGTTTTTAGTAAGTTGGTGGGGTCAGGTATTCTGGTTCCATAACGCCTTCTGATTGGCCAATGGAGATCGGATTGGCTGTGTAGATTTAAATAATGTTGTTTTGGCGGCAGTTGCCACCACAGTGTTGGTTTTATTCTTCCACTCACTCCTCTTTCACAGTGTATTTGTTTTAAAATTACCACTCTTCTATCCTGCACTTGGGCTTTGTGTGTTTGTGTGTGTGTGTGTGTGTGTGTCTCAGCCTTCCATGGCAGCCATTTTGTGGTTGCACCCCCACCCTATCTCATAATTCCCAAAGTGCCCACAGGCTCAAAGAGGTTGGGGACCCCTGACCTACGTAACTCCTGTTTGGAATAACCCAGGCAATGAAAGTGAAAGGGCCCCCCGCCCCTCTTTGTATTAGTCATCCTGGGAATAGGGTTGCCAACCTCCAGGTGGTGGCTTGAGATCTCCTGGGATTACAACTGATCTCCACCTGACGGAGGTCTGTGCACCTGGCAAAAATGGCCACGTTGGAGGGTGGACTCTATGGCATTATACCCAACTGAAGTCCCTCCCCTCCCCAAACACCACCATCCTCAGGCTTTACCCCCCAAAACTCCAGTTATTTCCCAACTTGGAGCAGGCAACCCTACCTGTGAAGCTACACCTAATTTATGATCCTGCAGAGCTCCACAACCCTAGAGAAGCCACCAAAAATGACTCTCTGTGCCTTTGGTACTTGAGCAACACTGTTAACTGGCTTGATCATGAAGAACGTAGGAAGGAAAGGTTCACAGGGCCTGGGTGGTATGACCACAGAGATGTTTACCAGGCTAAGCTGGGCCTGAAGGTCTATTTCCAACGTCTGCAGCTGGCGTTTCAGGTCAATGACTTGGTTGTTGCAATCTTCGACTTCTTTGCTGCTGTTGGTGACCTCCCGATTCACTTCCTCCATCTGTGAAAAATCAAGACATGAAAAATTAGAGGGTCATTTCCCCCCCAAGAAGTCACCAGGGGAATTGTTGGGTTGATCTTATGATTACTTTGGACTGTGCAAGAAGGATTCCAAGTTGGTGGAAGCCTTATTAGGCTGGAAGAACTTCCTCCAAACTAAGGTAGTATGCATGCCATTCTATTTCCTTCTCAGCTTCCATCTAAAACTGGTCACTTCAAGCTCTTCAATAATCACTGTATTTTCTCTCTCTCTCTCTCTCTCTTCCATCCTTCTTAAACAGATATGGCTCAAAGCAGCCAGTTGCTAACTTCTACCACATCTGCATCTCTGATCTTTTCCCCCCATCCAGTCTCCGACTGAGCAACACAGACAACCTACCTTATTCTCATACCACTGCTCAACTTCTCGGCGGTTATTCTCAATCATGGTTTCATACTGGCATCTCATATCTTCCAAAATCTTCTTCAAGTCTGGACCTGGGCAAGAATTGACTTCCACGCTGACATCTCTATTGGCTTGGCTCTTCAGATCCTTTATTTCCTGGAAGGGGGGGGGGACACCACCTTTGGTTAAGCTGAGCGCAACCTTCGTTTTAAATAAATGAGGTCTTTTAAAATATTTCTTCCACTAAGAGTTGGGGGGACCCGCCTTCTCTCTGCAAGGGTCTTGCTGGGGAAGGGGCTCACCTCCTCATGGTTCTTCTTGAGGCAACACAGCTCTTCTCGGAGGGATTCAAGTTGCATCTCCAGATCAGACCTGCAAAGGGTCAGTTGATCCAGGACCTGGCGTAAGCCATTGATGTCAGCTTCCACATTCTGGCTAAGAGCCAGCTCTGTCTCATACCTGCATCACAAGCGAGAAAAATTAAAATGTCCCCTGTCTGAGGGAGGCCACTAAGTGATTGTAAACTTCTGGAAGATTGTTATTTGGATGCAAAAGCCTTGAGCATGTGACTCTTTCCTTTCACTATATCTACCTGGGGTCCCTTCATGGGCCCATCTTACTTATGAACTGATAAATTGGGGATGGAAAAGTGAAAAAGGAACAGGGTCTTGTGTAAATCATACGGACTCACTTCAGTCTAAAGTCATCTGCAGTCATCCGATTATTATCAATATCCAGAACAAGCTTGCTGTTATCCACTGTGGCACAAATGATCTGTGGGGGGAAATAATTGGAAAAAATGAATGTTTCCATTAGGTGTTTTTTGTTGCACGTATTCTCCAGTCTCAGATTCCCAACCTAGTAAGGCTGGCTGCGGCCCGTCTACTTTTGTGCTCCTCTTCCTGTGTGATTGTGCACCCGTGTGCTCCCTGTTCAGCTTAGCCATCCTCTAGCCCAGGGGTCCCCACTCTCTTTGAACCTGTAGACACATTTGGAATTTTAACACAGCATGGTGGGCACAGCCAAAACAATGGCTGCCACAAAATGGCTGCTATAGGAGGCAGAGCCAGGCGCAACATGGCTGCCGCAGCTTACTTCCACTTGCACAGTGAAGATCCTGGTGTTGTGATGGCAGCTGCTGCTGAAGTAACATTTTTAACAATCTGCACAGGCAATCAAATCTCCAGTGGCCAATCAGAACCCTTGCTGCTCCAAAGCCCCCCTTACCCTACCCCCATTCTAAAAACACTTAGAGGGCACCAGGAAAGGTGCTGGTGCTGTTGGGGACCCCTGCTCTAGGCCAAAACTGCTGCCTTCCCCAAATCACATTCCTTGCTTGCACCCTTGTTGCTGTTACTGCTTCCACTTCCACAGCACCCCCAGACAGTGACCCTTGGGGTAAATATCCCATTCCTCCAGCAGATCAGAATAATATTTTTCAGAACAAGCATTTTCTTTTTGCAATTATGCAAGAACATTCTTCCGTCTCGTCTGTCCCAAAAATTCACACTCAGAACGAATGTGCCATTTCCCACCTACCATCACCAACCCCCACCAACCCCACCACAAGTATTGTTGGAGTACTATTCTGCATAGTTAAGTATAATTGTACTCTGCAGGTCTCTCTCCACTGTGCACTTTCTCTGGTTTGGCTTGTGGCAGTTGATTGTGGTGTGTGTGTTTGTGTGTGTGTACCTGCAGAGTATTATTATACTTAACGAAGCAGAATAGCACTCCAACTTTTTCACACACTACCCAAAAGTAATTAGTAAATGCGTGAACACAGACTTCATTTTACATTATAGGCAGATTGAGAGATAGATTAGATTATATCACACATGTTATATTTTTTCTTTTCAGGATATCCCAGAATTTATCTTCCTTTCTACACTAGCTCTGTAATTATGAAAGCCCTGACTGACTTTGTTCTTTGTCTTCAGGAAACCCACTATGGGGAGCAAGACAGACAAAGCCATCCCTCTAATTTGTCTGGGTGCCTTTAGATGAAACACCCACCACCAGGACACGGCCCATTCCCCTCACCCCACATTTTTCAATAACACAGAGACATTCAGGAGTTCAGAGGATTTGAAAGGAGCGCATGGAATTAAATAAAATGTTCCACTCTCTGATAATTCAAGCAGAGCATCAAGCCATAGCCTATGATGTACTCATCATCATGATTTATCGGCCATGCATTGGAGAGAAAGAATTTTCCTACCTGGTTTTTCAGGTCTTCAATTTGCTGATAGAAACTGCTATAATCCTTTTGGTCATAGAGGGGCCCTTGCGCCTCATACCATTCCCGGATTTTGCCCTCCAGATCCATGTTCTCCTCCTCTAGGCATCGCACCTTATCCAGGTAAGAGGCCAAGCGGTCATTGAGGTTCTGCATGGTCATCTTCTCATCGCAGGAGATCAAGGGTGCGTCATTGCAGACGCCAAATCCACAGCTGCCAACATGCCCAAAGCGGGCGCTGCCAGCGCTGAACCCATAACCACCATCCATGATGCCCCTGCTCCCTACTCCATAGCCGTCAATGCCACTGGCTCCACTCATCCCACCACCATAACTTATTCCACTGCCAAAGCTTCTCCCAGAGATGCTGCATCTAGCACTGCCTGGAGCAGGGGATGCACCTCTGGCTGCTGAAACAACCCTGACACCACCGTCCCTGGCAGCAGTGCTGCCATTGCTGCTTCTCGCTCTGGTGTACACCGTAGTGGTGCTCTGTTTGGTGTTGAAGCTCATAGTGAAAGCTGAAAGCAAGCCCAAAGCCCAAGAAAAAGCCAAAGACACTCAGCTCGATAATAAAAAAACAGACTGCAGATGTTTGCATGGACTCAGGTCTTTATTTATACTGCAGTGTGGGTGTCTCCATTAGGGTGTTCCTTTGACTTCCCTGTGCTCTTCCGCAGGGCTAGCTCGCCTGGCTGTCTCTGCCAAGAAAAATTGTCCCCGAGGCAAAATTGCCTCCAGAAATCTCCATCACACACAGAAGGCATTTCGTGGCATCAGCACCTTTCCTACAGAATGCCCGTCAGCAACGACGTGGCATGAACCGTCAGCTTGGTCCCTTGCTGAAAAATTTACAACAGAGCAAAATAACACTGCCCTAAACTATACGCACGGAAGGAATAATTACAGCTTATTGCAGCAAAGTATTCTTCCTCCATCATTAGGTTGATTTCATTTTGATTTCATTTTTATTTCATTTTGACTTTATCGAGCATGGGACTTTTCTTTTCACGGTGAAGATCAGAATAATTGCAGAGCTATGAAACACTTTACTTGGGGGGAGGGAACCAGGCAATGTACTTAAGGGCTCATTTCCCCCCCCAGTCCTGGTCTGGTTCACCTGCAAGCTTGACACAGCCAGAGAATCGAGCCCACACACAATGAGTGTCAAAATCTGGTTGCAGGTTCCCGGGAAGAGAGTTCAGCCAGAAAACATTCCATGAAAGAAATGTGGAAATGGGCTTCTTCTAGGCTGGTTGAGGGTTACTGATCCTAATCCTAGCTGCCCCTAGACACACCTGGTATTCCTGCACCTGATTCTGCGAAGGCTCCCCATAACCAAGTCTTGCTGGCATCACCTTTGATTCAAGAACAAGCATGATAGATAGATAGATAGATAGATAGATAGATAGATAGATAGATAGATAGATAGATAGCTAGATAGGTAGGTAGGTAGGTAGGTAGGTAGGTAGGTAGATGATGGATGGACAGACGGATGGATGGATGATGGATGATCGATAGATAGATGGATGGTGATAGATAGATGATAGATGGATGATATATGATTGATGGATAGATGATAGAAGATGGATGGGTGAGTGCATGGATGGATGGATGTGTATGTAAATTGTTGTCAAGTCGCAGCTGACATGGTGACCCCAGCAAGGGGCTTTCTCAACTGCCTTCAAAGCAAGGCAATTGAGATACAGGTGGTTTGCCACTGCCTTTCTCTGCAGAGTCTTCCTTGGTGGTCTCCTTTCCAAGTACCAACCCTGCTTAGATTCATGCCTCTGGCTTGCTTCTTGTGAAGCCATTGTTAGTTGCTACATAGTTCTAAGAATCCAACCCCTCATTATTTTTAAGGAGAGACTCTAGTTTATTTGATTATATTTATTTGAATATTTATGCCCTGCTGTTCTCTGCAGTGGCAACCCAAATCGATATAGAGAGAAGAGGAAGAGATTGGATTTATAACCCACCCTTCACTACCCAAGGGAGTCTCAGAGCGGCTTACAAACTCCTTTCCCCTCCCCACAACAGACACCGTGTGAGGGAGGTGGGGCTGAGAGAGCTCTTGACAGAAATTGTTCTTTTTCAAGAACAGCCCTTGTCAGAACTACGGCTTGCCCAAGGTCATCCAGCCAGGTGCAAGTGGAGGAGTGGGGGAATCAAACCCGGTTCTCCCAGATTAGAATCCATGCACTTAACCACTACACCAAACTGGCTCTCTTGCCCCATCTCTGATTTATCCTCACATCAAAAACACTGAGAGGTAGGTTTGGCTGAGAGAGAGCGGCTGGCCCAGGGTCACCCAATGACCTTCCATGGTACAACTTGAGTCTCCCAAAGTCTGAAACGGTACTCTCTGCCCCACACTGGCTCTCACGCTGGTTCTAATATTCATAGAGAGAAAAAGGAAAATATTTATTTATTTATTTATGATGTGGGGGCCCCCCCCATAAATTTGAAGCACCATTCATAGGGTTTATTCAAATTGTGAAAGTCCCACGAGGCACCCATTTGAGTTCCTCTGTGTCCTTTGAGTTCCGTGGTTTATGGCTAAATGAAAATGTAGGCAGGGAAAAAAACCTCCCATCTCAACATACAAACTGTCTGACCAAACAAAATGGATGCTGGTCGGATTTGCAGAATTCTGTCTTGCTATCAAGGGAACGTTGTAATTTGAGTTGCAAGCACTGTTCCCTCTAAGCTGTTAGTGTGAGCTAGCTCAGTTTTTTAGCCTCTGGCTCACACATTTTTGTCTTAGCTTGGGAAGGATGGCTCCAGAGCAAACTAGTTTATGCAGTAGCCAAATTGCTCACTTACAGTTTTAATGCCGGTAGCTCACAAAGTAGAATTTTTGCCCATAAGACTCCACAGCTTAGTGGGAGTTAGTTGTGAGCGAGCTGACTTCACAAGATGTCTTTGCCGAATCAATGTAGTCTTGTGACCCCCTTCACTTAGTTTCAGATCATACAAACAATCTGCTCATACAAACAATCTGATCATACAAGCTATCTGCTGCCCATTGTGCTGAAATGATTAGTTCATAAAAAGGAAACATTTGGAACTGCCCTAAAGGGAATGTCACACTGAAACTATGGTGGGAAGATTCTTAGACCCAGATTCTGCTGAAATTATTAGTTCATACTGTCAGACTCAGTCCCTGGATTTATTGTCTTTGTATTGCTAATGCTTAGTTTTGCTTTTGTAATCTTGTTTGTTAGGCACATCTGGTATTGCTCTATGCCCTTATCTTCTGCCCTCACTGACATGACATTCCTAAAGGGGGGGGGAGTAAGTGTAAGTGTGATTGTCTGTAGGTAAGGATGCGCGGCTTGTAGCTTTTCTTTACACAGCCCCCAGGCAGTTCTCAGGTTTTCACATTAGAGCCAACCTTGGGAGAGATAAGACTTTGGGCATGACTAGTTGGGTTGTATATCTTGCATGACCGTAGTACCGCTGGTGTGGGTGACATATGCATGGAATGTGGGACCCCATCTTTATTATTGATTCCTAGGCTTTGCATTGCCTGTTCTGACAAAGACTTTGCCTCTACAGTCAACCAAATCTTTTCAATAAACTTTCAAACGAAAGACTGTGTTAAGAGTGGTTCTACTGGGAGTCTGACACATACAAAGGAAACATTTGGAACTGCCCTGAAGGGAATGTCACACTGAAACTATGGCAGGAAGATTCTTAGACCCAGATTCTTTAACACCCAGATTTCCTTGTAGGAAGTGGCATTTAAAAAATCTGCATTCTAATTTGCATTGGAAGCTTTCCCATTCTTTGCCAGCCGGAGCTGGGAATTCCAGCTGTTCTGCATGTTGTTGTTCCACTTTTGACCACAAGGTTTGCATTTCAGCCTTTACAAAATTCGCATTCTGAGATACCAGAGTTTAGAAGTTCTTCTGATTTACTGGGACTTGTGCCAAAAGTTCCATTTCTGCTCTAGTAGTTTTTGTCATTTATTTGTTTCAGTAGAACAAAGAATCATCCTTCCTCATTACTGATCTTTACTTAAATAGCTAAAAGTAGATCTTTAACACCTAGGATTTGTTCTCTTTGTATACAAAGTAAAACTTTTGTAAAGGTTGAAGAGTTTCACACTTTTGCCTCCCAGTGCAAAATTTGGAGAGGAACTAGTATGGTCTGTAGTGGTTAGAGTGCTGGACTGGAGTTCGGGAGACCTGGCTTCAAATTAGGGTTGCCAGATCCCCTCCCCAACCACAGGTGGGGAATGCCAGGTAGGACAGAACCTCAGTGGGGTACAATGCCCATGAAAGCATCAATTTTCTCCAGGGGAATTAAACTCTTTAGTCTGGAGATGAGCTGTAATTCCGGGAATCCCCAGAGCCCCCCTTGAGGCTGGCATCTCTACTTCAAATCACCACTATTGGGGTTTGTTTGTTTGGATTTATATCCCACCCTCCCCGCAAGCAGACCCTTCATTGTCAGACCCCCAGTCGGGGCAGGGTTCCCCCCAATTTCAAGGGCTCCAATCTGCCGCCGGACAGCAGAGAAGCCCCACCCTCCAAAAGCCCACTCCTACAGAGTTGGCATGGTGACATCACCCACAAGTGACGTCATCACGCTGGGCACATTGTGCAGTGACACTCTAGCATTTTGACCAAGATTAGTCAAATGCTAGATTTAGTCAGGAGCTGCAGTGGCTCAAGTGGTTAAGACGCTGAACTGCAGGCTGTGGAAGGGCAGTAGTTCAGCAGTTCAAGACCCGGGTGCCGCAAGACGGGGTGAGCTCCTGTCTCTAGTTCCAGCTCCTGCCAACCTAGCAGTTCGAAAGCAAGAAATTGCAAGTAGATAAATAGGTACCACTTCGGTGGGAAGGTAACAGCGTTCCGTGAGCCTTGGTGTTTAGTCATGCCGGCCACATGACCATGGAAACGTCTTCGGACAGCACTGGCTCTTCGGCTTTGAAACGGAGATGAGCACCGCAACCCTAGAGTCGGATTCGACTGGCTTCGAGCAAGGGAACCTTTACCTTTAGATTTAGTCAAAATGCTAGAAAGTTGGTGTGCGACGTGCCCAGCATGATGACGTCACTTCCAGGGGATGTCATCACACAACACACATGTGAAGATCCAGGCTCGGAGCTGGGAGCCCCCTGCCACAACCCTACCTAGCACCCAGAGCAGAGACTAAGGTGCAGGGACATGGCAGAGGCACAACATCAGTGAAGTTGCTGATGTCACCACATTACTTCTGGAAGTGACAAAGAGTAGCTCTAAAAATTGCCAGAAACTCTTTAGTTTTACCATAGAGTTTTCTGGCAATTCCTAGAATTACACTTTGTCACTTCTGGGTCATACCTGGAAGTGGCACAGTAAAGTCAGTGTGGTCACTGTTGATTTTTCTCTCTCCCCTGCTGTCCCTCAGAGTGGCGGCGGGCAATAGAGCTTGCCAGCAGGAGGCCTCCTGCTCTAGCAGAAGACCTTTCAAGCCTATGGTGCCATGAAGCTTGCTGGGTGACTGTGGACCAGCCATTCTCTCTCAGCCCATCCTACCTCACAGGATTGTTGTGAGGATAAAATGGAAGAGGGGAGAAATATGTTCATTGCACTGAGCTTTTTAGAGGAAGGGCAGGACACAAATGTACTAAAGAAATAATAAAGACGCCTCCTTTCACCCTGCATTTAGAGGCATTTCCCATATTACTGATGGGAGGCGCTACTTGGTGGAAGGAAGGACTGAACTAGGAGCTGAGGGGCCTCCTGTTCTGGATGGGGTTGCACCCCCCAAAGGAACAGATCTACACTGGGGGTGCTGTTGGACCTGAGGCTCCTGTTGAATAAGCAGGTGGCACCAGTGCCCAGAGCACCCTTCTCCAGCTGCAGATGATGAGCCAGCTGCAGCCTTTCTTTGGTAAAAATGTTCTCGCCACTGTGGTGCGGAGCTACATTTGGACATCTAGATTAGACTACTGCAATTCACTCTGCATGAGGCTGTCCTTGAACAGTGTTTGGAAGCTACCATTTGTCCAGAATGTTACAACCAGAATGGACTGGAAGGAGTCATAGAGACCACGTCACTCCAGTCTTACTCTACTCAGACTCTACTCATACTGGGTCCCAGTTAGCTCCCAGGATCAATTCAAGGTGCTGGTATTGACCTGTAAAACTGTCTATAACTTGGGACCAGTGTGACTTAAGAACCGCCTACTCCCATATGAACCTACTTGACCACTCTACTTTAATTCTGTATTATTTATGTTGTTATTCTGTATTGTTGTGTTGTTGTTGTAAGCCGCCCTGAGCCTGCTTTGCGGGGAGGGGACGGTATAAATTTGACTATAAATAAATGTTCAGAGGCCCTGCTTTGGGTGCCCACACTATCTGAGGCTAAATGGGGGGGGGACTACCGAAGAATGGCCCTTCTCAGTTGTGGCGCTGAAATTATGGCATTTGTTTGCCAGAGGGATTGGTTTATCCCCCTCAACTGAGAGATTGGTTTGTCCCTCTGCCAGCAAGTGAAGTCTTTTCTGTTTTGTTTGGTTGGTCCATCAGTGACATTCATTAACCCTCCTTCCCTTTTATGTGTTCATATGAATACATTTTGCTGAATTGTCTCTCTGCCTGCCTGCCTGCCTGCCTGCCTGCCTGCCTGCCTACCTACCTACCTATCTATCGATCGATCTATCGATTGATCAATCTATCATCCATCCATCCATCCATCCATCCATCCATCCATCCATCTATCTATCTATCTATCATCTATCTATCTATCTATCTATCTATCTATCTATCTATCTATCTATCTATCTATCTATCATTTATTTATTTATTTATTTTGGCTTACATGACCATAAAAGTGTTTTCAATATGTAAACATTATGTAGTGGCAAATCCAGATGTATGGGGAGTTGCAAACAATCAACTTCCTTTGTATGATACAGATGTATTGGCAGATGTGCATGTGTTTTACACTCATGCCTTCTATATTTAGCTGCACACTTGAAACACTATAAGCAGACACCTAAAAAATGTAATGTGTGCGGTAGAGTAAAGAATCAGTTTAAAAGGACACAAGAAAATCTTATGTTGCCAACCTCCAAGTGGTCGCCAGAGATTTCCTGGGGTTGCAAGTGATCTCCAGGTGATAGAGATCAGTTCACCTGGAGAAAATAGCTGCTTTGGAATGTGGACTCTAAAGAATTATATCCCACTGAAGTCCCTCCCCTTCCCAAACATGGCTCTCCTCAGTCTCCACCCCAAAATCTCCAGGTATTTCCCAACCCAGAGTTGCAGCCCTTGAAAACCCTCCCACTTGGTCTTGGATAGACAGTCTCGGATTATTGGAAACAATCCTAGAATTTCAGAGGTCAGCCTGACAGCAAGTGGCAAAAGGGTTTGGAATGTGGAAGGCATGCCCAAAGTAGTGCTGGCTTTTATATATTTTATTAAACATTGGAAGGTTTTTTGTGGCTGGGGGTTCTTTCTTAGATGAAAGAAAGGGACCTCTTTTGTGAAGAAGAAGCCACTGTTAGCAGTAATTGGCTTTGGGGGTGGGTCTTGCTTTCTCTGTGTAGCCCCCTTTAGGAACACTTGTATGAAACCTTCTTATGACAAAAGTAGCATTATCATGTGGCATTAAGAGAAGATGAAGAACAATGTGGGGAGAATTAAATGGTTTGCTGTGGCTGCGGTCATATGTGCCATCTGGCGTGGAGGGGAAGTGCCCCATTTCCTCCGGTGGAATTTGACTCGCAGTTGTGCAAGCACATAGGCCTTTGTCCTGCAGGTTCAGCCCGTCACTGCATGATCAGATGCCACATTCGGGCAAGTGGAGGGATTGCCTTTTGTTTCCCATGTGTATAAATGAGGAATCAAACCCCTGCACAGAGGTCTCCACATGGAGTATGCAGTTATGCGCATACTGCTAAGCAAGGGGGAAAAATGGCACTGAATTGGGATGGAATGAGCAGACCATCCCGATGACCTGAGTGTGTGCTTGAGCAATCAGACAGGGATAAGTCCATCCGTTGCCCATCAGCAAGCATTAGGACTGGACTTTCCCCCAAGTCTTTTAACTGCGCTTCCGTGACTAGGGCAGCACGGGGTGCCGACGACTGCGGGGACCTTTCCCAGATTTTGCTGTCTGATCGTGCCCTCTAGATCTGTCAGGCATTCACAGCTGAGTTGGATCTAAAGGCACATCTGATGACAGCCTGTGATGTCCTTTTTTCTTGAGAATGAACAGATCCAGTGGTGAAGAGGTAGGGAAATCAGGAAGAAAGAAGCAGGGCTCTCCATTCAATTGGATCAGGCGACGCTGAGGTATTTATACCTGGCTCAATCAATCCAGAGGCTTCTTATTGCCTGCCTGTCAGTGGCTGATTCTGAACCCATCTGTTTCCTCAGTTTTTTACAGCCACATTAGGAGGATAATCTCCCTGTACACTGCATGCTTTATTCATCGGGTTTTATGGTACCTTCTGCATAGATTTATGTCCATTCAGGGGTGACTTTGCAGTCAATACAGCATTGCCCCGGGGTATCTGAATATGGTTTTGAGTGGCACCTTTTCCTTCCTCTGCTTCCAATTCAAAGAAGAAGAAGAAGAAGAAGAAGAAGAAGAAGAAGAAGAAGAAGAAGAAGAAGAAGAAGAAGAAGAAGAAGAAGAAGAAGAAGAGATGGGATTTATACCCCACCCTTCACTACCCAAAGGTGTCTCAGAGCGGCTTACAAACTCCTTTCCCTTCCCCTCCCCACAACAGACACCCTGTGAGGTAGGTGGGGCTGAGAGAGCTCTGACAGAAACTGCTCTTTTTCAAGAACAGCTCTTATCAGAACTATGGCTTGGCCAAGGTCATCCAGCCAGGTGCAAGTGGAGGAGTGGGGAATCAAACCCGGTTCTCCCAAATTAGAGTCCACGCACTCAGCCACTACACCAAACTGGCTCTCCCTCCCACAAAGGGAAAACTAAGCAGACTTCTTGACACGGCTTCATTGATCTCCACCAGTTCCCCTGCCCCTATTTCCTCCTCTGTATTTATCACCTCACCATGAATTACTTGGCTCAGGCGGCTAATGACTGCTGAGGCAAGTACTGACACAGGAAGATCTGCATACCAATGCAGGAGCGAGCGTTGAAAACAAAATAGATGACAAGCTAACACTAGCCAATGCAGAAGCCAGGATCCAAGGCAATGCAATGAAAACAGATATTCCGCAGCAAGGGGGAACGAGGTCGAGTGCTTAGAAAATGTGGAGCAAATGCCAGATGCAGAATGGACCAATGAGGCCTAAATTGTACTGGGAGTCCCTGTTTATAGTTCAGTCAGAACACGCAGAATCTTGATCATGTATAAGACTGCTTCGCTCTTGCTTTACAAACAAGAAAATTCCTTTCATTCCTTATTGTAATACCTGGAGAAGGTGGGATGTGCAAGTAAATTGGATGAGCTTTTTAGGACTGCATAGTCATGTCTCCCCTTTGTTAGAAGGTGGTAGGGTTGCTAGGTCTTAGCTGGCTGCCGGCATGGGGGTCCCTCTCTGTGCCCAGGACTATGGTAACTATAGAGTTTTTCTCAAACACTAGAGTGTCCCACACGCAATGTGCCCTGTGCAATGATGTCACCTCCAGGTGATGTCATTGCGCCGGGCACGTTGGTGCAGGCAGGGCTCTTTGGGAGTGCGGCTCCCTTTGCCGGCTGGCTGGGCAGCAGCAGATTGGGGCCCCTGAAAACAGGTAAATCCCCACCCCCATTGGGGGAATGGCAACCCTAGAAGGTGGAAATGTGTTCACCTGTGACTGTCCCTGTAATATGTCCAATGGAACATAGGTCAAGGTGCCTCAGCCCACAAAAGTCTTTTAGAGTAGCCATTCATCTTCTTTTATGTAAGAAAGGCATAATTCAAGGTGGCTCTGTCACTTGTCCAGTACCAATATGGTGCAGGCAATAGCATACATCCCCAAAGCTGCCACCAGAGAGATCAGTCTAGGGTTGTCAGCTCTGGTTTGGGAAATACCTGGAAATTTGGGGGGTGGAGCCTAGAGAAGGTGGGTTTGGGGGAGGGGAGGGACCTCAGCAGGGGGGAATGTCAGAGATCCCACCCTCCAAAGCAGCCATCTTCTCCAAGGGAACTGATCTTGGTTGTCTGGAGAACAATTGTAATAGTGGGAGATCTCCAGGTACCAACTGTAGGTTGGCAACCCTAGAGACAACCATCTGCCAGCAGAGAGAAGAACTCCGAAGCCAGAAGGTGTGGCTTCCAGGTGGATCTGAAACTCAGGATCTTCATATTACAAGGGTCCAACCAATCGACCCAGATCTGTGTTCAGAGGATTGATACCAAAACTCTTAGACAAGGTCTGCAGGGTCTTTGCTTCCCATTTCAAGGGTTGGTTGGCTGTGCTTCCCTGTGGTCCCAAGGAGAAAGAACCGGTCAAGCTAGGAACAGAAACTCTGCTCCATAGACAGTTCTTCTAAGCTGTCATTGTTCATCCTTCCCCTCAGGAAAGCACTCGAGCCATTCCCCATGTACAAACTCAGCAAAGATCAGCCATCAGCTGAAAATGAAATTATGGATGGAAAGGTCCTCTGGGCAAGGAGGGGAGACTCTGAGAACTATAATTGGTACAGAGGAGTGGCTGTGAGGGAGGACAGATGTTAACATAATGCCTTTCATTGCTTCCCTGATGGAGTTGCCTAATGAACTGTCTGCAACAAACTTTGTCTCCAATGTGACATTCCAGTCTCTTACTCTTGGGGCATTTGTAGGCTTCAGCTGCTCCAGAACTGAGACCCATCTTTAAACCCAGCCTCACGCCTCAAGCTTTCTTTTAGTGTTTAATTGTGCAGGTGGTCCTCTTTCTCTCTGTGTCTCTTCCCCCCCCCCTTGGGTTGGATCCAACAAGCTTTCTCACTGGTGAAAAAGGGAGGAAGTGTCTTCTTCATGGGACCTGCACAGACATAATCCAAGTGGGGGGCAGGGATGTGGTAAAAAAGGGAATGGGGTGAAGATTGCATAAAAACAACAACCCTGGCTGGATCCAGCCTCATATTTTCACTTCTCTCTCTTCTTTTCCTTTTCATTCTGAAAATCCTTTTTCTCTCTCCTTACTTTTCCTTTTTGTGTCTGTCTCCTTTCTCAATTTCCACATCTTTTGTTCTGTCCACCTGTTTCTTGTCTCCATTCCATCTCAATCCACCATCTTGCTTCTTTCCCTCTCTGGATCCTAAGAACATGAGAACATAAGAGAAGTCAATGTTGGATCTGGCCAATGGCCCATCTAATCCAACGCTCTGTCTCACAGTGGCCAAAAAATACCAGGTGCCATCAGGAGTTCCACCAGTGGGGCCAGGACACTAGAAGCCCTCCCACTTTTTAACTCTGCATCCATATTTCTCTCTCTACATTCCCCCCGCATCTGCTTGAATGTACCTGTCTCTGTTTAACATAGATATGAAAGAAGAGCCTTTCTGGTTGTATTAAGATCCATCTAGTCCTGCATAGAAATTCACTGTGGTGTAGTGGTCAGAGGTCCAGGCTCAAATCCTTTCCCTGCCACGAAGTTTACTGGTTGACCTCAGGCAAGAAAGTGACTTTCAGCTTAGGCTGCATCCACAGTGTGACGATTCTCTGTTGTAGGTTCAGTGATGCTGTGGATACAGAGGCATTTGCATCAGCAGCAAAGCATCCACATGGGTTTAATGGGTTTAAATTATGGGTGGAAAGTTGCCGGCTGGATGTTAGGAAAACCTTTTTTTGCAGTAAGAGTAGTTCAGCAGTGGCATTGGCTGCCGAGGAAAGCAGTGAGCTCCCGCCCCCCACTGGCAGTCTTCAAGCAGTGGCTGGACGACCACTTGTCAGGGATGCTTTTAGGCTGATCCTGCACTGAAGGGGAGGGGTCGGACTAGATAGCCTGTCTGGCCTCTTCCAACTCCGTGATTCGATGATTCTATGGCATGGAAGTTTCCTCCTCACCTTCGTCAATCATCCCCTCACAGCTGCCCCTCCCCATGCCATTGGTGGTGTACTGAAGAAAATGGTGGGTGCAAGGGGGTGACTGCAGTAATATTTATGTCTGTATGCATGTATTTAGGGTATTTCTCTGCCACTCTTCTCCCCAGAAGGGATTCATAGCAGGCTACAGAAACGTCCAAAACAGTCAATGTAAACAATATAATTGATATAAAAGAGAGAAAGGAAACAACCGCATCCTGGGTGGGCACTGATTCATTGGGCCGGGTAACAGACCCCAGACTGCAAGCCAGAGGCCAAGAGCCCTTTGACTCTTCCGCCCTTCATCCTGTGCCCACAGGTTTGTGCCTCTGGCACGGGGAGAGGAAAACACACATTCTGTCTTGATGGTAGATTCAGGAGGTA
This sequence comes from Gekko japonicus, assembly GCF_001447785.1. Taxonomy (NCBI): domain Eukaryota; kingdom Metazoa; phylum Chordata; class Lepidosauria; order Squamata; family Gekkonidae; genus Gekko; species Gekko japonicus. The sequence continues at coordinate 212,667 of NW_015173164.1, forward strand.
GCCGTGTTGGTCTGAAGCAGCAGAATAAAGTTTGAGTCCAGTGGCACCTTTTAGACCAACAAAGATCACAGCCATACAACCCGGAAAAACTACAAATTTTTATTAAATATATAAGTTTTTGTGTGCACGCCCACTTCTTCAGATACCCAGGTACCCAGATGGTAGTCCACAAGTTGAAGGCCTGGAATGTCAGTGTCCATCCCAAGCCATCTGGCCAATTCATGTAAAGGAATCAGAGAAGCATAGAAACACGGAGCTGGAAGAGACTGCAAGGGTCATCTAGTCCGACCCCCTGCACAATGCCGGAATTTCACAGCTACCCCCCTCATTCCCCAGTGACCCCTACTCTATGCCCAGAGGAAGGCAAAAACCTCCAGGATCCCTGAGCCAATCTGCTCTGGAGGAAAATGCCTTCCCGGCCCCAAAGGGGTGGTCAGCTTTATCCCGGGCATATAAGAAAGGGTCACGAGCTGAGCAGTGGCTCATCCCTTCCTGCCCTCCCTCTCACGGTCAGCCCAAATCTGGTTCCTGCAATCTACAAAGGTCCTCATGTGGCCAATATCAAGTTTCAGAATGTGCATCACAAAATTTGCATCTCAAAATTCACATAGTGAAATTGAAAATATGTTTGTACTGCAAATACACTTCTAGATGTCAGCTAGGAGAGAGTCCCGGCAGTTTTAGGAGAACCCTGGTTTTACCTGACCCCACTCGTGAATAGACAGGTGCTTGCTATGAGGAGATAGCTTTAAAATAGTCCTTGTGGTACCTTTAACTAGCCAAGATGACTTTGTCTCCAAAGTCCAATGAGCTAAAACTCCAGGGGAATCATTCCTTTCCCCTAACGCATGTAGTCTGACTTGCTTGCAGAAGCCTTCAGAACAGATGTTTGCTCTGATTTATTCTTTTGTGCAGAACATCTGCACTCTGATGCAGGTAAATTGTGATCTGGGATCTTTTCTCCATTGATTGGTGAGCGGATGTGGACAGAATGGAGCTAGTGCAGAGGAGAGCGATGAAGATGATCAGGGGCCTGCAGATCAAGCCCTATGAGGAAAGGGTGAGGGGCTTTGGAATGTCCAGTCTGGAGAAGGTTGAGGGGGGGATCATGACTGCTCTCTTGAAGTATTTGAAGGGCTGTCACTTAAAGGAGGGCAGGGAGCGGTTCCTGTTGGCAGCAGAGGAGAAGACTCGCAATCATGGGTTTAAATTAAGAATGGGAAGGTATTGGCTGGATCTTAGGAAGAACTTTTTTACAGTAAGAGTTGTTCAGCAGTGGCATCATCTGCCTAGGGAGGTTGGGAGCTCCCCCACACTGGCAGTCTTTAAGCAGCAGCTGGACAAACATTTGTCAGGAATGCTCTAGGCTGATCCTGCACTGAGCAAGTTGTCTCTGATTCTCAGTATTCCCCATCTGTGAAATAGATGCTCAACTGTTTATTATAATAAGTATGCTTCCCTTTCCTTTCCAAATGTTGCATTTATGTGATTTCACTAGTAGTCTGTGGCTTGACTCATTTGCTTGAGTGATCTGTTTCTGTTTGTTTAAAGCCCTCTACCAAGGGTTCAGTGATAGTCTTTAAGACTCGATCCAACCTCAACGTTTCCTATGTCTGTAACAAATACTTTCTAGAATAGGGCCCCCCAGTGTGGTGCTCATTTTGTAGTAGGACCCACCACTCTGTGTTTGAATTCCAAAGGTGCTTGCAGGCTCAAAAAGGTTGTCCTATGCTGTGATCACACGCTCCTTTAGATCCGACATAGGTGCAAATGCCTGATGGATCTAAAGGGAGCAATCAGAAAGCAACATCTGGGAAGCATTCTGCAGTTGTCAGCAACCCATGCGGCTCCGCCACGGAAGCAGAGTTAAAAGACATCGGGAAAAGTCCAGTCCTAATGCTTGCCGATGGGCCACAGACAGACTTTCCCCTGTCTGATTGCTCAACCACACTCTCATGCCGTTGGGATGGTCTGGTCTGATCATGCCACCCTGACTCCGTGCCATCCCCCCCCCTTCACAGTATGTGCATCATCGCATACTCCATAGGGGCCCCTCAGTGCGGAGGTGCAATTCCTCCAAAGGAAACAAATGGCCAAAAAAGCACTCACCTGCAGTGGCGTCTGATCACACAGTGATGGGCTGAGCCCGCAGCTGAAAAGGGATGTGTGATCTCGCAACTGCATGTCAAATTCCTCCGGAGGAAATAGCATCTCTTCCCCTCCGCTTCATCTGCTGCGTGTGACCACAGCCCTAGAATGTCTTCTAAATACTGCTTTCCATAATGTTCTGTGTGCCTAGGTGTTATACATGTGACCAGAAGACACTGGGCTCATCTGTTTTTGTTTTCCATACTACATGCACTTTCTTTCTTTCTTTCTTTCTTTCTTTCTTTCTTTCTTTCTTTCTTTCTTTCTTTCTTTCTTTCTTTCTTTCTTTCTTTCTTTCTTTCTTTCTTTCATCAACGTGTGACAAAGTCAAAAGTCTGGATTGTGCTATGTAGATCTGTGGTCTGACCTGGTACAATGTGTGGATGGTATTTCTTTGAGGCAGAAGATTTCAAAGCACGGTAGAACTTCATCCACCTAATAGTCATGGTGTTTTGGAGAGTCGTTGTCCCTGACCCACCAGGTTCTGCTCTCAGCCTCCATTTAATGACTGACTCTGGTTGGTGGACCAGCTGGTAAAACATGAGGTTGACTATGCAAACAGGATGTCTGCTGCGGTATTATGGATTGCACTCTCAATACATGTGCGCTAAATGTAAAGCCCAGGAGGCCTGGCTAGCATTTAAACACACTGTTTCTAAGCAGAAATGGAAATCTCTCTTCTCTTGGATATGCTGCCTTCCAGTTTCCTTCTCTGCACAGCTGTTACCGCAAGGAAGGCTTCCAGGCGTATCTCAATACACTGGCTTCAAAAAGTTGTCCCTGGTTTCTACTAGGAAGCCCACATCCTCCTCACAGCTCTGCTGCTGGCCTCTCACCACTCCCACCACCTGCACCCCCCAGTGATCCCCAACGTGGTGCCTGTGGGTGTTGTGGCGCCCACCAAGGTGTTTCCTGTGTGGCACGGAGGGAAGAGTCACCTCAGTCTTTCCTCCGCCTCATTGGATCAGGAGGTGCTTCGGAAGAATCCAGGTGGCATCACCTTCATGTCTAAAAAGTGAACCCACTTAGAAAGAGCTGTCTCCATTATAGGAGGAGGCTTGGATTGGCGTCTCCCCATAGTATGTGAATGGCCCAAGCCCCCGAGGCAGCCATTTCTGTGATTGGCTGTGCCCTCCCTCCCAGGCACCTGCTACCTGTTTTGAGAATTCCTGAAGTACCAACAGGCTCAACAAAAGTTGGGGACGCCTTCCATACACCTTCATTTTTATTTGATCCTTTTTCTGGCAGCTGAGAAGTTTGTCACTGAATAGAATGTCTTGGGAAGTTCTTTTGTCCAGGAAGAGGGGTGTATCACATTGTAAAGTGCTTTGCTTTCAGGATACGTGACTTCATTGGCATTTGTGCAAAGCTTGTTTGACATCATTTTTATCTTGTTGCTTGTCGTAATTAGCTTACGGGATTTGCATAACGCCTTTCAGGCATTCTTGGATGAATACGTTTCCCCTGTCTTTGATGTTTTAGGCAGCTAATCATATGGAAGTAATTAGTACAGGAGAATAAAGAATGTGGGTGTCTAATGTCTGTTTGTATGTTTGAGAGGGAGAGAGACACATTGAATTTTAAATCCATTTTAAAATATTTCATTAATTCCTGTATTCATTACAGTACAGAAAATGTTAGGACTGCGATTTTTTAAATGATGGTATCGTCTCATCACAAGTCTTTAATAAACATTTCCTTTTAAGATGTTTGCCACTAAAGTGTTGTACCCTTTTCCTTCTTTTCTTTTCTTTTCTGGTAGCAGAGGGAATTCATTTTCAACCTGACACATAGGTAAAGTTGGTGCTGGATATGCCTCATGAATGGACACAAGACAGTTGCAGAAATGTTACAAGTCTCCAGTAGAAAGGTAAATTCAGTCATCACAAGGAATTTGTCTTCATTTATTCTGGTTCGTATGTCACACACCAATGCCTGTCCCTTCCTCTTGGGCCTCCCATAGTTTTCTATGAGTCTCTGAAGTTCAGGACTCCTGTGGCTGTAACAAGATGGATGTATTCTTGTGATGGTAGGGGGTATCCTTAGGAAAATACTCAAATATGAAAGTAAACCCCACAGTTTTGGGTGTTGCTAGGGTGTAAATGGGATTGCCAGCTCTGGGTTGGGAAATACCAGGATACTTGAGGGGGTTGAGCCTGGGAAGGGCGGGGTTTGGGCAGGGGAAGGACCTCCGCAGGATGCATTGCCACTGAGGCCACCGTCCAAAGCAGCCATTTTATCCAGGGGAACTGATCTTGGTTGTCTGGAGATAAACTATAATAGCAGAGTGCCAGGCCCCACCTGGAGATTGGCAACCCTAGGTACAGAACATTAAAATATGTCACTGTAGTTTTTGTTTACCATGCATTTATCACTGTAGTCTTGAATTTTAGACTTGAAGTCTGAGGGGATGCATTTTCAAATTTTGACACACAAACCCCTCATCTAAAAATACTGCTGGTTCCTCTCTTTGCTTTTCTGCTTCTCCACCATTTGGTGGCAACACTGTGAACTTTCTTGGTTCACATACAGTCAGAAAGGTTCAGAAGTGTTGTGTGTGGGTGCATGAGTTGTGTAGTAAGCTGATATCAAACTGTTGAGAACCCTACATACACTAAGCTCAAATCCGGCTCCTTTCAAGTTTCTCCAAACCAGTTATAATTTCTCTCAGTCTTACAAAAGATGCTATTTCCCTCCACAAAACAGGGAGTAAAAGACCTTGAAGATATTTCCTCAAATGGGCTTCTGACCCCAACGTAGGGACTTTCTGTTTAGGTAAGCACAGCTTCTAAAATGTTGAACCTTTTAAAAACATGTGGCTGTAAATCATAGTAAAGCAGGATGCGGTTTTGTGGCCGTGGGGTGTAGGAGGCAAGAAAAAGTGGAGTTGCCATAGGATTGCTAACCTCCAGCTATTGCAAATGATCCCCAGACAACAAAGGTCAGTTCCCCTGGAGAAAATGGCCGCTTTGGAGGGTGGACTCAATGGCACTGTGCCCTGCTGAGGTCCCTCCCCTGCCCAAGCCCCACCCTCCCCAGGCTCCCCCCCCCAAAAAAAAATCTCCAGGTATTTCTCAACCCAGAGCTGGCAGCCCTACCAGCAAACCAGTATGGTGATGGTTTGGCCACTAAAACCCTGTTCTCTTGGCAAATGAGTGCTGGAGTATGAAAACCCTGCACACGTCAGATTCTGCCAAACTTCATTCATAACCTGCCAAGATTCTGGCCTGGTTCCATCCGTGACTTTCCAGATTCTTCCCGGCTTCAGCCTGTCCAGGAGGAACGGGAGAGTCTAGAATGGAAGACTCCATGTAGGGTTAGCTGAGGTCCTACATTGCCCCTTGAGCTGGCAAGATATAAGAAGCTGAAATACTGAATCAAACCAAACCACTAGTGCACTGAGCTCCCCACAGTGTCTACCCTGAGCAAGAGCAGCTCTCTAAGGCCTTAAGCCCAAGTGCTGTAGAGGTTTAGGAGTTGGACACAGATGTAGCTTCATGTTCCTGCTCATGGGGTAGCTTTGAGCCAGTCATTCTTACCTAACTTAACTCACGGGATTGTTTGTGAGAGGGGAAAATGGCATTTACTCAATCCATGTGTACTACTCTGAGGTCCTTGGAGGGTGAGCAGGACACGGGGAGTTAAGTAGAGGTTTTTCCCAGTTCTGCACCATGAAAGGAAGATGCCAGCAACTGAGCTAGGATCCCTGGATATGCAAGGAAGCAATACCTCTTCTCTGCAGCCAGGGAGATGTAGGGCTGCCAATCCCCAGGTGGGGGCAGGGGATTCCTGATTTGGAGGCCCTCACCCCACTTCAGGGTAATCAGAAACTAGGGGGGAATGTCCACTGGGCACTCCATTATACCATATGGAGATTGGTCCCCATAGGGCATAATAGAAAATCAATCTGTGGGTATCTGAGGCTCTTAGGGGGCTGTTTTTTGAGGTATAGGCACCAAATTTTCAGCATAGCATCTGGTGCCTCTCCTAAAAAAAGCCCCCCAACCCCAAGTTTCAAAAAGATTGGACCAGGGGGTCCAATTCTATGAGTTGCAACAGAAGGTGCCCCTGTCCTCCATTGTTTCCAATGGAGGGAAGGCAATTAAAAGGAACACAGTCCCTTTAAATGTGATGGCCAGAACTCCCTCTGGAGTTCAATCATGCTTCTTCCCTCCCCCCTTCCGGAGGTTCCTGGAAAGTCCCCTGCCCAGCTTGTCAGTCTCACATGGTAACCCTACATGGTAGCAGTGTGTGTGGCTTGGGTGGAGAATGAGTAGAGAACAACCACTGTGTTAGAAGCCCAAGCTCCTACCATGGAATCACAGGAACCTTCTGGATGGGGGGTGGGTTTGGACCTGGAAGTGACATCACAGGATGTGACATCACAAAAGTGATGTCACATCCTTGCTCCAGGCTCCACCCCCAAAGCCCCCAGATATTTCCTGAGTCAGACCCGGCAGCCCTAGGCGGATGAAGCCCATAAGCTGAGATGGATGTAGTTGCCGGAGTGCTCAGCTGCCTAGCTGGTAGCCAAACAGACTCTTGCAGGGAGGGCTGCTGAAACTGCAGTGACCTGTTTAGAAGGACCCAAGGCATGCCCAGGAGCTGAGAAGATGCAGAGTTCCCCTTGGATCACCTGCCGTTGGATGGACACTCATGGGATGCAAGGCTTGTCTTGTACGCGCCTGCTCCACATCCCAAGGGCTGCCTGTACATCATCATCACAGTCATAATTATTGCCTCATAAATTCAGCACATGGGAGCTAGCCTTGCCCATGACAGTTTTATAAGGATGTCTTGCAGGAGGACTTCAGCCAAAGCATAGGGCGATCCAACTTCACATTGTGCAACGCCTATTAAATGGGGTGTCTCGTACGTCAGCTGTCAGCTTCACATTGCCAGACCCTTTGGCACTCAGTTGCAACCAGCAAAGCCTTTATTAGACATAAATGGGTTAGTAAACCAACTGCGGGACAGAGTTCCTGGATGAAGGTGTTTGCGTTAGCGAAAAGCAAGGAACTTGCCAGGAGCAAAAGGAGGCAGGGGAGGGAGGCCCCTGAGCGGCCTTAGGACAGGATGCTACACAGCTGCCTATCGGACGTTTGAGTGAGGGCTAAAACTAGGAGCAAAGGGTAAAAATCCATGCTCTCCATTTTCTCTGAGTGGCTTCCAGGGAGCTGTGAACTAGAAAACGTGTGTGAGTGCCGTGCTCAGTCAGATGCTTTTCTGCAGCAGGACTCTATATTCTTCTGCAGTACTCTGTTGAGAGAGAGAGAGAGAGAGAGAGGGAGAGAGAGAGAGAGAGAGAGAGAGAGAGAGAGAGAGAGAATAGGAATTGCCTAAACAGGAAAAAGTCTGTAGCCTCTGAGCCAAACTGCATGGTACTTTTTTGTCAAGTCAGGTCTGGAAAACCCGAAAATCCAGGACACCTGGACTCAATTCGCCAAAAGAAATAGCCAGGGTTGCCAGCTCTGCATTGGGAAATGTCTGGAGATTTTGGAAGTGGAGCCTGGGGAGGGCTGGGTCTGGGAAGGGGAGGGACCTCAGTAGGGGACAGTGCCTTAGAGTCCACCCTCCAAAGCAGACATTCTCTCCAGGGGAGCTGATCTTGATTGTCTGTAGATCAACTGTAATAGTGGGAGATCTCCAGGTGCCACCCCAGCATGAATCGATACCCCAGAGGCAATTTTAGAGTTGCTGTCTGGTATCTAGAACAGGAGAAGGGGCTGACCTGACAGCACTTTCCAAGGACCACAGCCTGGCAAAGTGTCCATCGATAACTGGGGATTCTTTGTCCACTTCCCCTTTTCAGACTGATCTCCCGTTTCCCACCAGGAGAAGTGCTGGCAGGAGAGACGGCAAAAGAACTGTGCTCTACTATCTCCTTTGAGCAGCTCTCACCAATCCACCCGGGGGGAGACTGGGGGTGGGAAGGGAATGGGGACGTACTTTCTATTTTATTTCTCATTCAGATTATTTACAGTCCGCTTTTCTTGCTCAGGCCCAAGGCTGATTATAGTGTAAGTCAAGCACCATCAAAAGGATAGGACACCATCAAAAGGATGGGACATCCAAGAAATAGGGTTTGGACGACAGGAATGTGAAATCAAACAGAGCTGAAATAAACTTGAAATAAAGCATAAGTATTTAAATGTGACATGTTAAATAGTGCAGAAACTACTTAGTCTGGAGCATACTTACTATGACAGGCAGCAATACAGTAGTACAGGCCACATGCCCTATCCCTTTACCTTTTTCATTGCAGTACAGTCCTATTCACCTGTGCAAAAAAGCCCTATTGAATAATTCCATTTCTCATGGTTTGTGGAAAGCCAGGAAAACGGACCAAAGAAGGGGCTCCTTTCCATGCCAATAACAATGTTTTGTGCAAATCACACACACACCTCTTTTGTGTTTAGCCAAAGCAGAAATGGACACAAAATCCCACATTTCACATGAAATCAAGAATTAGGAGGCAGGTTGTTAAGGTTAGATGGTAATGTTTCACGGTGCAAACACGTCTATTTTTAGAAACTTAAGTATAGCAGAGATCTGACTGAATCTTCCAGATGGACAGAGTAATGACACAATGATGTTATATCATAATGTGTGCGTCACCTGGTACATTCTTAGGCAGGCATGACTAATGGCGGCGTGTGACTTGGCTTGACTGGCGTTTTGTAGACTGAGAACTTGTTCCTCCTGTGCTCCCAGCTGAAGATGGGTGAGTGAATCCTGCTCCTCCTCCTCCTCTGTGAAAAACGAGAAGGTTCAGATTAATGACATAAAATGTCTTTACATAGGCCAAGTATCCGGTCTCTCTGCCAGCTGATCTTTACTGACTGTAGGTCCTGCCATGTTACCTTTAGCTTCCTTCTCAAGAAAGTCGTCAGACTGGATTTTACCAATATTCATCTAACCTGCTTTGACTTTCCATAATTTGTGGAACTAAACAAGCTTATCTTAAAAAGTTATCACAGCTCTTACCAGAAAAGGTTCAGACATGATAGAGTTTGGCACACTTTGGGGTACAGGCTCCCCAAAACTCATTATGAATCTGGATATGGTTGATGAGGGCAGGAATGTATGGCCAGTGGGGTAGACTATAAATGGCATGTCCAGGCATGTGCAGGGTCTGCTAGCAGCATTACCTAGCCTTTACAGCATGAATGGATATGGTATCTGAAAAGTACGCAGACGGAGAGTGATTTCAGCTAAGCGTACTTTATTCGATCAGGAACAAGATGACTTTAGCCGGCTCGCAGGCCAGCTTACATTCCCATGAAACTGCCACCCATAACACACCCCTACTTCCCAATAGGTTATTTACAGTGGCCGAGAGTTCCATAGGCTCTCGGCCGGGAACCAGCCCCCTGATTGGTGCGGGCTAGGATCCGCATAGTCCATTGTCTTTTTGAGCGAAGCTCGATGTTGCCGCTTGACCGTGTGGAGCCCAAGCAGGCCACGCAGTCTGAGCTGAGTATATTACAGTATCGAAATTATTATATCTGGGTTGCACAATACAATCAGGCATCTGCAGAATCCCAGTGGCAAATTTCCAGTCCTCATTCTTGCCTCCCATCTGTCATGACAGTCACTGTGTGGGTCAAAAACATGACATACTATGAATTCCTCTATTTCTGCAAGTAACATGTAGTGATGACAGAAAAAACTCACTGCATGTACTGGACGTAGGGTTGCCAGCCTCCAGGTGGGGCCTGGAGATCTCCCGCTTTTACAACTGATCCCCAGCTGACAGAGATCAGCCCCCCTGGAGAAAAGGGCTGCTTTGAAGGGTGGACTCTCTATGGCACTGTACCCTGCTGAGGCCCCTCCCCTCCCCAAACTCCACCCTTTCCTGGGTCCACCCCCAAAGTCTCCAGGTGAGCTCAATGGGTAGTTTTCTTTTTTTCATCATCATTATCATCATAGACCTTTATCAAAACTTTGCTTTTGCACATTTCACAGAAATGTTCAGGGGGACATTTTAATAAAGGGGTCAGAACTGTAGTATATGGTATAGTTCAGGAGAATGTTTTAACAAAGGAACAGCACTGTAGCCTACTGTAATGTATTCTGTGTTATCACCTTGCTTTGATTGCATTGTCTTCCACCTTTGTAACCCATTACAGTACGTCAGGACTTGGTGGTGGTGGAAAGTGGCATCAAGTCACAACCAATTTCTGGCGACCCCATAGGGTTGTCAAGGCAATAGACGAGCAGAGGTGGTTTTGCCAGCGCCTGCCTCTGTGTAGTGACCTTGGACTTCCTCGTTGGTCTCCCATCCAAGTACTGACCAGGGCAGGACATGCCTTAGATGGCTTTTTTTACTAACTATAATCCTAGTCTGATTACATGCTTTACTGGCTGTTCTACCCTGTCCAACTGAATTTTTCAAGTAATTTGTAATCCACCTTCAGTCTTCATGAGAAAGGTGAGCTAAAGGCAAATTCTAGGAAAGCATCAGCCCTGTTCAGACGTCACATTTTTAGCACCTGTGCCTCATGCTATGTAGAATCCAATGTGGAGAGCGTGCTGTGTTGAATCCTCTCATTATACATGGCCACTTTTTTGTGTAAGCAGGGTGACACATTCTGAAATGTGGGAACATGTGCCCCCAACAATCTTGGGTTTCCGAACACGCATACCACAACTGAAAGTTGCCCTGTTCACATGAAATGGTGACCATGCATAGCAAGAGTACATAGTGTGCTTTTCTAGTATGTGAGGTAGGCGCATCAGAAATATAACTTATGAACAGGGCTATTGCTACCTAGTATGGGAAGTCAGCGTGAATGTCAGATGCCCTATGAAAAGTCATTCCCACAGTTCATGGACTTGTGGCAGACTCCAACTAACAAAGAGAAAAGGTGGAATGAGTGAGGTCATATGCCAGAAGCCTGGGAAGACCTTTCCATTCTACCTTACATCTTAAATAGTATTTTTAATATTTAAAAGAGTTGGAGATGTCATAGATAGAAGTGGGGAAAACAAAGGAAAAACACTCCTTCTGGAAGGGGCCAAGAGAGAGAGAGAGAGAGAGAGAGAGAGAGAGAGAGAGAGAGAGTAGAGAGAGAGAGAGAGAGAGAGATTGCCCTGGGAGGTTTTGGCTCATCTCTCCAGCCTACGCACACGTGGTCTTGCTGCCCTCCTTCTATCAGGTGGCGGTAGGTCTCAATCTCTTGCTCCAGCCGGTTTTTAACGTTCAGAAGTTTGTTGTATTCTTGGGTCTGGTCTTCCATCTCCAAGCGCAGCTCCGCCAGCTGCTGCTCCATGCACAAGATCTGGCCCTGTATTTCGGCCAGGTGGGCATTGTAGTGGCACTCGGTCTCACCTAGCGAGGCTTGCAGCGTGTCCCTCTGGGAAACAACAATAGCAATAGCCAGAAGGCAAAAATCTGCTGTGTATGTGGATGAGAAACTTAAAGCTTTTCAAGCCAGAAGCAATGCAGAAAGCAGAGAGAAACAACACTGGAAGAAAGCCATTTCTTCAATTCATTCTGCACTTGTCTCAGAGAAAGGTGCTGATTGTCGTCCCCATTACAGGAATCTGGCTCTGGATCTGCAGATCAATGCTGTACAAGCATGGCCACATAGATCCAGCATCCCAGTAACCTCAAATTAAGGTGTGATACATAAACAAAGGGGATATTTGAGATCAAGGAGACAAGGATGGGGAGACAGAGATTGCAATGTTTTCTGGGGTCATTCTTTTTTGTTGCGGACCCTTCCTTACTCCCTCTCTTAGGAGTCTGTAACTGCTGAGAATAACACTGTTGGCAAGAAAGCAATAAGCCCTTTATTCTGCAAGCCCCTTAATCGAGTTTAAGAAAAAAAGAAAATTCAGTGGATCCTCTACTAGCCAACGTAGAGAACAGAGCTGATTGTTAGAAAGATGGGATCTTCATCTAGGGATCAAGCTGGTGGCTTGATGCAAGGCAAGCTACTGCCTCTTAAGGAGATGACATTAACATGCTTTAGTCACTCCATCATACTGAAGGCTTGAGCAGCCTCAGTTTGTCTTGGGGCCATGCAGACAGGAGAGACAATGAACCCTTCAATTTCAACTCAGTTTTGCTATTTTTTTCTCCTTTGCAATGCTAATAGCAGTACAGGGGGCCCAGTGTCAAACAGCAAAACTGAATGGAGGTTGCAGGGTTAAAACCGTTGTTACTTCCCTCCATTGCACCGAGGTAAATTGAGGCTGCACAATTCTGCAATTAACATTTGATGGGCATGTGTACTTTGTCTCACCTAAATACTCACTTGTAATTCCCAGTGGAAGCTATGGGGGAAGCTGAGCTGTCATGGGATGGGAGAATGCTGTAACTTCCATGTATTGCTGGATTAAGCAGTAATGTACATATCAGGCCCTCATCACTTACCAAAGTGCACTGGGCTTGAAGATCAATCTCTAAGCCTTGCAGCTGGCTTCGCAGATCAATGACCTTCTGGTTGCCATTTTCCACTTCTTTGCCGCTGGTACAGACTTCCTGGTTCACCTCCTCAAGCTGCAAAACACATTGACTAGACAGCTGCAGTTTCAGGACGGGTATTTAGAATCATATAATCATAGAGTTGGATGGGATCTCCAGGGTCATCTAGCCCAACCCCCTGCACAATGCAGGAAATTCACAAATACTTTCCCCCTACACACCCCCAGTGACCCCTGTTCCATGCCCAGAAGATTTACTTATTAATTGTGCAGAGAAATAGAATTGTGGTGATACACGAGAACAAAGAGCTTATGTTGATATCTGTTCTAGTTGTTCATTGCCAGGGTTGTGAATGTTTTTTCTCTATAAAAAAAGCACAAATCCAGGTTCTGCAACCTGAATAAATAGGCAATATTTGCATACCTTAAATCTAACTGCATTCTTTATTCTGCTTTCGCTAACCGTGAGAAAGAACCTCTGCTCGCCATCTATTTGGTTTTGCCAAAAAGGGACTGCCATCTTTACCTTGTTTTCATACCACTCTGCAACCTCCTTGCGGTTCGAGTCAATCATTGCTTCATATTTGCATCTCATGTCCTCCAGGATTTTCTTCAGATCCTGTCCAGGGCAGGAGCTGAGTTTGACATTGACCTCACTGGTTCGTTTTTTGAAAGACTTCAGTTTCTGCAGAAAGAACTCCTTTGATTATAATGCCTACATTGTGGTTTTTTGTTTGTTTGTTTTTAGGAGGGGGAATATTTTGGTTACCTCTTCATGGGACTTTTTGAGATTACAAATTTCCTCTTGCAGTGATACAAATTCATCCTCCAACTCTGATTTACTGCGAGTCAGTTGGTCCAAAATGGGCTGTAACCCATTAATATCGGCTTCCACATTCTGACGAAGGCCATATTCGGTCTCAAACCTAAATTGACAAGAAAGGACTTAAAGAGGGTACATCTGTTGGCTGCACTTATTTAGTAAATGTGCACAGAAACACATACAAAAGCACAATGAGCAGGATTTTAATTACTCTTTTTGCAAATATTGTGTCTTTCCTAGAATCAATAGCCAAAGGAAACTTTTACTTGGATCCAGGCAATTTTTCCCCCCTCAATCTTACCCAGTTCCTTTCCTTTCTGTCCCCACATGGCTTTTCTACATGCAGGTCCCATGATTCCCACATATCCTTTTCAGGTGGCCAGCTAATGTTCCCTCTAAGCTGTGGAGTCCTGTGAGCGAAAATTCTACTTTGTGAGCGACTGGCATTAAAGTTGTGAGTGAGTGATTTGGCTACTGCATAAATTAATTTGCTCTGGAGCCATCCTTCCTGAGCTAAGACAAAAATGTGTGAGCTGGAGGCTAAAAAACTGTGAGCTAGCTCACACTAAGTCAGCTTAGAGGGAACACTTGTGGGGACCCTTCCTCCCCCTCAGCAGAAATTTGGGTTTGATCCAACCTTTTATTTCACATTCCCTCATAGTTAGGCAAGTATTCCTGGCCAACGTTCAGATCAAACTAAAAGTGGGAGGTGTTTGTTATCGACAGAAATGACCAATGACTGGATTTTGTATGATTTGTATTAGAAAAGAATGTGTTGATTTGACATTCTGTTCCACTTAGCACTCTGTCGACAAGTTCAAAACCAGACTGAACTGGACACTGCAAGAGATGTTTGGCTTTTGCCAAAACCCCAGCATTTCTGTATCTCTTATCTCCCCTGCTCTATAACATTTGGTATGCAATTCCAGGTGGGTAGCCATGTTACTCTGTACCACCAAACTGAAACAGGAGTCCACTCCACTAGCAGTTTAAAGACTAGCAAAATGTATTGCAGCAGAAGCATTCATGTGTCAAAGCTCACTCTATCAGATGCATTGGAGTGTACATTCATTAAATCAATGTGTTTATATTCACTATAGAAAGGTGATGTGGGGTTAGGGTTAGGGTTTACTTTACAGAAACTCAAGGTGGCTGGCACCTAAAGGGAGTGTTGAATTCCAAGCCCCTGTTGAGACCTGAGGGGGTAGGTAAGTGGTCTTGAACTTATGAATGAATCCTATTTCATTTCAATCTATTAGAGGATCTAACAGGATATTAGGCTTCATTAACAATATCAAAACAATTTACCCACCAGGTCTTAGCAGGAGCCTAGAATTCATCACTCACTATATGTGCTAATATAACAACATAAGAGCCTTGCTGGATCAGACCAGTTGTCCATCTAGCCCAGCATCCTGCCTCACACAGTGGCCCACCAGTTCCTCTGGAAGACCAACAACAGGACACAGAGGCTGAGGCCTTCCCCTGACGTTGCCTCCTGGCTCTGGGATTCAGAGGCTTAGTCCCTCTAAATGTGGAGGTTCCCTTCAGTCACCATGGCTGGTATCCATTGATAGACTTGTCCTCCATTAATCTATCTAATCCCCTTTTAAAGTTTTTCCTAAAAATCCCTAACATAGAGTTTGCCTTTTTCACCGCCGCAGTACACTGAGTTGACACCACTGTTCCCTCTAAGCTGAGTTAGTGTGAGCTAGCTCATAGTTTTTTAGCCTCTGGCTTACACATTTCCATCCTAGTTCAGGGAGGATGTCTCCAGAGCAAACTAATCTATGCAGTAGCCAAATTGCTCACTCATAACTTTAATGCTGGTAGCTCACAAAGTAGAATTTTTGCTCACAAGACTCCACAGCTTAGAGGGACCATTGGTTGACACTTTCATTGAGTTGTCCACTACAACCCCAAGATCTTTTCCCCTCAGTTTCAGCAAGTTGTATATCTTGTATATTGTTCTGTAACTTCCTACTGTAGGTGCTTATCGTGCACTAGATTTTATGTTTATCTACTTTGCCTGTCTAACAACAGTTGCGGGTGGCCATTGCCTACTCCAAGTGAATTGATTACTCACTCTTTTTATTGACTGTTGTTTTAACCCAGCCGGTCTAGTCTAGTCTCTCCTCACCAGCCTGCTTTTCTTTTGTTAATACCAATGCATCAGCCTCAGGGAAGGGAATTCCAGTGCATCTGATGAAGTGAGCTGTGAGTCACAAAAGCTTCTGTCAGAATAAATTTCATTCATCTTTAAGGTCTTGCTGGACTCCTGTTTTACTATATTTAAAATTCCATGACCAGGAGGCTATCACATTTCGGCTTCTTAGCTCCTGATCTGCTTCACTGGCTGCTTCATGTGATACTCTCGAAACACTACGCAAGATGGCTTCATGGCACATATTCTGATTTATTAGGCATTAGGGAGAGAAAATGAGGCTCAGTGCTGCCATTTTCAGTTGCAGCCCTGTGTCTCGTCTAATACTCAGTTCTGCCTGAAATCAGCACCTCATGCAGCAATGCAAATGACCAGGGGTCATTTCGTAGAAAAAGAGCTAGGGGAACTCATTAGCATAACTCATTAGCATATGCCACACCCCCTGACATCAGGGGCCCGGCGGTGGACCTGCAAGGCCAGCGGGAGTGCGAGGAAGCCCCGCCAAGGCCCTCCCTGGCCCCAGGCAGGCAGGGGTGGGGAGAGGCAGGGAGGAAGCAACTTACCCTCCCTTTTCTCCTGCCTCCTCCTGGCTGAATGAGGGCTGGAAGCGGGGCGGCCGGAAGCGGGGAGCGGGGCTTCATCATGTGCCCCGCCCCCCTGCACCTCACCCGGGGGAACTGTGTTCCCCCGCGTTCCCCCCCGAAATGACCTCTGCAAATGACACAAATTACATTCAATGTCCCCTTCCTTGTTATGTGGGCACCCAACTCTGCTTCCTCTTCCTTTAATGCCTTGTTTAGTTTTGTGGTATTATTTCAGTTTTGTGATGCTTCAAGCAGGTCATTTAGTCCAAATGAATAAATAAGCCAAGCTTTCCACAGATAAGTGTCTGAAACTCCAAAGAAAAAGGTATTAATTATTTGGTAAAGGGGGATTGATACTAACTTCTGTTTCATGTCTTCAACATTCATCTGGTTGTTGTCTATCTTGAGAAGGATTTTGTTGTTCTCCACAGATGCACAAATAATCTGGAGAGGGAGCAGAGATGTTAAGAAGGACATTTGTCATTTGCCTTCAGTTTATACTATTCAAAAGCCCAGTGAAGAAGTAGACTGTAGAATCCTGAGGCAGAAGACCAGCCTATAACACTTGCTTATTTTAATGTTCTCTCACATGTTAAAAACAACAACAACAACAAACTCCATGCAAGTTAAATCTAATACTTTGAGGAGAGATATTTTGTCCCAGTCCTTAGGGATTTTGTATTCATGTAATGTCATTTAATTATTAGAATATTTCTATCTCACCTTTGGAAACTAATGTGCAAACTAGTGAAAAAAATATCAATTAAAAGGCAGCATACAGAACAAAACCACATAAAAGTTAATAATCTAGGACAAAGGAGTGAATAAAAATAGAAGCTGTTCAAGAAACGTAACTTGCAGTAGTGTTCAAATGCAGGACTCTCAGGAGATGTTCCATTTAAAAACCAGGAAAGGGAAGGGGCGGGTAGTCTTCCCTAGTTCAGGAGTTCTATATAGCCCCCAGGGAAGTCAAACTGTGTGGTCCTACAGAATGTGTATCTGAGGAAGATCTTTATTATGTCAGCTATTTTCATTGAAGTAAGTAGTCCTATGACCCTGTCTTAGGGTTGCCAAATCCAGCTTAAGAAATTCCTGGGGATTTGGGAGCGGTGCCTGTCAAGAGTGGAATTTGGGGAATTATTTCGCCTAGAGTGTTTTTTGTGGGGGTTTGGGGGGCTGTCCAGTTGCAGCTGACTTATGGCAACCCCTTAGAGTTTTCAAGGTAAGAGATGTTCAGAGGCGGTTTGCCATTGTCTGCCTCCGCATCACGACCCCTGGTATTGCTTGGAGTGCTCTCATCCAAACACTAGTCAGGCCCAGAACTGCTTAGCTTCTGAGACCTGATGAGATCAGGCTAGCCTGGGCTGTCCAGGTAAGGCATTAGTACACCACAAAGTCTGCCCTCTGAAGCCACCATTTTCTTTAGGGGAACCAATCACAGTAATCTGGAGATCCATTGTAATTCTAGGAAAACTCCAGGCCCCACCTGGAGGTTGGCAACCCTAGCCCACCTGCATATTAGATTTTTGTGGGTTTCCTCCCCCTCACAGTCGTGTCTTCCTGGATCCACCCCCTGATTTTAATGAACAGACATGGGCATCCTTGAACTTGCTCCTTTCCCCCTGTATTTCTTGTGATGTCTGTTACCTCTAATATTGGTTCACCTCTTGCAGTGGTGTTGCCACCTTTCCTTGTTCTCCCCCACCCACAGCAGAGCTCCTGTAATTTTAAAATCTGTATGATGGGCAGAAATGCAGTAGGTACTGCCTTTCCCACAATAACAGCCTGAATAGCCCAAGCTGTTTACAGCTTGGAAGCTCAGTAGGGTCAGCCACAGTTAAGTACTTGGGTGGCAGACCACCAAGGAAGACTGGGATCATTACACAGGAGAAGGCAATGGCAAACCCCCTATGTTCATCTCTGGCCTGGAATGCCTTGCAGATGGGCAGGCAATGGCAACCCGTCTCTTAATATCTTGCCTTGAAAAATCTAAGGGATCACCATAACTTAGCTGTGACCTGATGGCCCCCCAAAACCCACAAGAGTAAGTTGTGACTCAACAGCACATTCCTCTTCCTGCAATGGATATTCAGTTTCTAGGGAATTTCACCAAGCATGCACATTCCCAGAGCAGCACCATTTTTATGGGAAAGACTCACACTGTCAGCTCCCACCTACATGGTTGGTTCATTTACAGTGCTATCCTGAGAACACTTTCCTTGGGTTGCTGTACATGCTTCTCCTCTGTATTTTATCCTCAAACAACCTTGTAATGTAAGTTAGGCTGAAAGAGTACAACTGGCCCAAGATCACCTGGCCACCTTCATAGCAAGTGGGGCCTTGAACCGGGGTTGCTCAAACATTCCCCCATGTACATGCTTCTCTTCTGTATTTTATCCTCAAACAACCTTGTAATGTAAGTTAGGCTGAAAGAGTACAACTGGCCCAAGATCACCTGGCCACCTTCATAGCAAGTGGGGCCTTGAACCGGGGTTGCTCAAACATTCCCCCACCCCAGTTTTGCTCAAATGCTGTTCGCAAGTCACAAACAGGGAGCCAGTTTTCTGTTGATCATTTGACTGTTTGTAGGCTGTTCAAGCCTGTTTGTTGAGCTCCTTTCCATGTATTCAGACCGTGCAGTACAGTGCAACAAGCAGTATTTCACGTTTGTGCATTTCCACACAGCCTGATGAGAGCTCTCGTTTCCCACTTTCCTCACAGATCTGCCACAGAGCACCACTTGGCCACCAATTATATAAATCAATGAGGAACAAATCAATCAGTCAGCCAGTGATATATTAAAAAAACCATTATTTTTTAAAAAGACTTATTGTTTGCTTCCCATTTGACTCCATGTTATCAAGGTTATATTGTGCATGCACATTTTCACCCAGCCTTATGGGAGGCACAGTTCCCCTCCAATGACACTGAATTACCTGCCCCAAGCATACATAAGCCTGCGGGAGAATTGATTTCTGCTATTATGCAGATGCGAAAGCATCCTCAGGGCAAAGCAAGGAAATGAACCTTTGCCACCACAGCTAGTGGGCAACTGCAAACCTGTTCGATTTAGATAGCAGGAAATGGAATGGAAAAGATCCAAAGCCCAGCTCAGTTATTTCCCCCATCTGGACATGTTTGCAGTCAAGTTCTTGGCATTCCTAATGTAAACCAGGATCTCTTCAGGCCTTGTCTGAAACTGTATCTTCTATGCTACACGTTTACATGCACATATAAGAAATAACTAATAACATGGGACAACAAAAATGAAATCCAGCATTTTAAAGATGAGAACAACACCTTTTTCTTTGTAAATTTCCATCTTTTTACATGCAGCAACAAAAAATGCACAAAATGGGAGTATTTGGAATGTGACTGAAAGAGGATGCCCCTACCTGGCGTTTAAGCTCCTCGATCTCTTGATAATAGCAGCTGTAGTCCTTTGCCTCACCAATGGGCCCGTGCTGGGCAAAGAAATCTTCAATTTTGATTTCCAGCGCAGCATTTTCAGCCTCCAGGCATCGCACTTTGTCTATGTAACTGGCCAGACGGTCATTGAGGTTTTGCATGATCATCTTCCCATCAACGGAAGAGAAGACAACACCACAGACACCAGGGTTGCCGCCCATCCCACCAACAAAGCTACCAACTATCCCACCGCCAACTTCAATGAGGCCATCACTGTATCCCAACTGAGAGTAACCGCCATAGCTGTTTCCAGGGAAACTTCCTGTACTCATTCTCCTTCCATAGCTCCCACTGACAAACCCACCGCTAAAACTGGCACTCGAAAAGTTGCTTTGGCTAACCCCATGACTGCAGGCAGAACTACTTCCGACATGACTGTGACAGGAGAAATTGCCTCTCTTGCCATGGCCGGAAGAGACTGAAGGAAGCCTGGACTTCACATTGGCACCAGCACTGGTGCTCTTTCTTCCTAGAGTTGCTGTAGCATATTTAGTGCTGCTATTCATAGCAATGGCGATTCACAACCAACCCAAAGTGAGTGCCGAATTGCAGAGCTTGACACTCAACCAGAGTGCTTGGTTGTCATCCTCGCTGATCTCAATTTATATCTTTTCTAGCTAAGGGTGTCACCACCACCAAAGGAGAGCATTCCTATCTTCTGGCAGGATGAGTTCCATCTTATCCTTCACACTAAGGGAAAATAAATCCCAGAGGCTGTTTGCCTCCAGATATCTCAGTAAACAAGGCGGTTTCTTTAAACATCAACCACTCCTTTCTAAAAATGTTACCACGCCAGTAAATCTATAATTGCACAGAATCATCCATTTTTAATTTTTTTTTCACTTAGGGAAGGGAAATTGAACCTCCTTGAAAGAAATAATCCTCCATTTTTGCCCAGGTCTTCTAAGATTGGGTGGTGCCATGACCCCAGCACATGTAGGAGTGCATGCTGCACTAGATACAATCAAAATATTGGAAAGCGCATTCTGGACCAGCTGGGCGTACCAAAGAGCCTCCGGATATTCCCACATGCAAGTTAACTTTCTCCTGGAATTAATCTATCCAAAGAGAGAAGGGGAGAATTAATTAGGGCTTTATCCCCCAGCAAGTTGTTAATATTCCCTTTTTTTCCTCCCCAGGAAGAAACGTTGCTCTTTGTTGAAACCTTGAACTGGAAAACTGGGAAAAGCCAAAGAACCATCTATCCAAACCCATGCCCCAAAGAGCAGGATGACCCATCCTCTAGCCCCATTATGGGCCTAAGTACGTGTCATATACCTTGACCTGGATGGCCCCAGATAGCCAAATCTCATCATATCTTGCAAAGCTAAGCAGGGTCAACCCTGGTTAATATTTGGATGGGAGACTACCAAAGAGAAGTCCAGGGTCACTACTATGCAGAGGCAGACAACGGCAATGGCAAACTATCCAACAGGGTCACCATAAGCCAGCTGGAACTTCACGGCACTTCCCACTATTTCCCACTAAGTGCTGGTTCTTACCTTTAAAGACCTATATGGCCAGGGTCTGGCATACCTGAGGGACCACCTTTCCCCATATGTTCCCCCAAGGGCACTACGGTTGGGGACTCAACATCTCCTGGTAACTCCAGGCCCCAAAGATACCAAAGTTGCTGCAACCAGGGCCAGGGCCTTTTCAGTGGCAGCTCCTACCTGGTGGAATGAGCTCTCGGAGGAGATCCAGGCCCTTTGGGACCTTGCGCAGTTCTGCAGGGCCTGTAAGACAGAGCTCTTCCGCCATGCTTTTGAGTAGGAGCTGCCACCACCACCACTGTATCATCACCGCACCACCACCACCACCAATTGGAGTGGGTACCATCGGGGAGCGAGACGGCCCTGGGATGAAGAATGGATGGCAGTGCGGTCTGGAACTGTTACTTTGTTGTTCTGGGACCATCTTTACTAGAACCCCATCTTGTTACTAAGGACCTTTGTGACAACTAGAGCACCTGCATTTTATTGTAATAATAATGAGGAGGAGGAGGATGCTTTCGATTTATTAATCGCTTTCCCCACTCAAAGTGATTTACAGTTACACTTTTAGACAGGGGACTAACAATGTTTCATAGGGGATAGGAAAGACAACATATAATTCATGTTTAATTGAACACGCCGTAACTGCACGGTGGAAACGTCTCTGGTGTTTTGTATTGTATTGTATTGTATTGTATTGTATTGTATTGTATTGTATTGTATTGTATTGTATTGTATTGTATTGATGATTGTTTTATTCTGTTTTTAATTGTATTAATCTTGGCATATGTGCCTCATCTGTCAGCCACCCTGAGCCCGTTTCGGGGAGGGCGGGTTATAAATCTAAAAAATAATAAATAAATATAAATGAATAATAAATAAATATAATATATTTCATATCACATTTCCCTAGGGTTGACAGGTCCCCCCCCCAGTGCTTGGGGATCCCCCGGTTTCCAGCGTTCCCCCCCCAGGGATGGCCACCTGGCCAGCAGGGGAGAGTTACCACCCCAAATGTGACGTGCCTCCATCACCCAAAAGTGATGTAGGTATGTTGGTGACATCGGAGGCAACTCTCTGGTTTTGGGGCAAAATTCTATGGTAGAGTAAGCTTTGAACCATAGAGTTTTGCCCAAAAACCAGAGGGTCCCCCCTTCTGACATCACTGATGTGCCTCCGTCACTTCTGGGTGACATAAGTACAGCATCCTTGACGTCCCTGATGTGCCTATCCAGAGGTGATGTAGGTATGGCGTGCTTCTTCCCTTCCCTCTCCCGTAGCGTCCCAGTAACTCCCCCACCCAATCGTCGTTCAGACAGTGTTTTTCCGTGTGTTCTCCAAGGGTCCATGCAATCAAACGAGTGTTGCAAGTACTGTGCTGGGAACCTGCTTCCCAGGCACACGTGGGCTGAATCAGTTTGGGACAGCAGAGCACAGGGAGAGAATCCCCCTCCCACACTGTTTTCCCAACCTGAAAGAGCCCAAGGGAGCCTCTTTCCATCCCTTCCCCAGTGGTGCAAATAGCACCCTCCCTGAGGCCTTTTCAGGCTGGGGAAATGACAATGGGTGGGGGATCTTATGGACACTCTTCCTATAGGACGTGCTCCCAATCTGCATTGGCCTCTGTGTGCCTGGGAATTCACAATACACGTCTGCTTTGTGCAGACCAAGGAAGCCAATGAGGACAATGTGTCTTGTTAGGCCCCATGTCTCCACAGATCCACCTGTGCCGCTCAGACCACACAATGCCATAAGAGCAAGGGGAAAGTCCCAAGGCATTTGCAAAGCAAATGGCTCCAGAGCAAGTAAATGATCCATACGTGATATGCTGCTAATTAAGAACACACACGGAGTCTGAACAGAGACAGCTATCTAACCAAATAGTCATCATAATCTCGGGCGGAGGGCTGCTATTGGACCTGTTGGGGAAACCCTCATTTATCCCAGGGGACATATGAGTTTTGCAAATGATGCTCTCCTCCCCAGACTTTTTCAAGCTGGGAAAATTGTGCAATAGAAGAAGAAGAAGAGATTGGATTTATACCCCGCCCTACACTATCCGAAGGAGACTCAGAGCAGCTTACCATCTTCCCCACCACCACCAGACATCCTGTGAGGTAGGTGGGGCTGAAAGAACTCTTTCAAGAATTGCTCCTAAGAGAACAGCTCTGAAAGAACTTGTGACTGACCCAGGCCCGTAGCTACAGTGGGGCATTTCGGGGCCTGGCCCCCTAACTTCCTCCCAAGGCCCCCTGACTTCCATGCAGCCCCCAGGCCCCCCAACTCTCTGGGCCACCTGGAAGACTCCCAACTCTCTGGGCCACCTGGAGAACTCCCCACCGCCACCCCTTCCACAAGCACAGCTTGCTTCCCTGCATAGGCAAGCAGACTGTGAATGCTGCAAAAGTGAGTTTTTAAAATTGTATTTATTTATTATTTTGTGATGTCAGTGCCCTCCGACTTATTTAATCCTGGCTACGGCCCTGGACTGACCCAAGGTCACACCAGTAGCAGCTTGTAGAGGAGTGGGGAATCAAATCTGGTTCTCCCAGATTAGAGTCCATGCTCCTAACCACTACAGTATACTGGCTCTCAGGAAGGCTGAAGGATGGAAGGATGAAGAATAGGAAGGATGAAGGGCCTTCTCCACGTGCACCATGGTCCTGATCCTAACTGGGCACCACATGCAGCGGAGGAAGCAAGCTCTGCAGCAGAGGACAACCTCTGCAGTATCCAGAGAGAAGTGCATGGGAAATGGATGCCATCAGAGGATCCAAGCCAATATATGTAAAAACCAGTTTCCATGATCCTATATGACCAAGGAACAGAACCCAGAGAAGACATATGCAATGCTCATAACTGTTCTCAGTTGCTCCCATTCAGTTTTGTGGGAACAAATAAAGAAACTGCCATTGGCAAGAATGTTAGGGGCCAGGAATTGTTCCTTCGAGAATATGGAGGACATCAGGGAAGAAGGTGGATCCCATTTCCATCTTAGTGTCCATGAATGAACATTTTTACCTTCTCTTGTGCGAGTGAATGGCTGCCATTCAACTCAGATAGGTAGAAAACCCTTGAGTGCTGCACATGGAGACTCCGTTGTGCAGAAAAGGAAAAAGATGTACCTTGCTCCTGAATACTAAACGGCCTTAGCTGAGAGACGCATCGCGTAGCACAGCTCCTTCCCCACCACTTCAGTCTGCTGCCTTTCGCATATCTATGTTAGAAAAACTGTGACAGCCCAGAAATGGGGGGGGGGAGCAATTCAGGAAGAGGGGGGCAGTTGCAAAGCTGGGAGTCCATTTAGCTATGTGGGAGGAAACTTTTGCACAGTTCAAAAGAAAGTTCTTCTTTCAACGCCCGTTTCTTGTTTACTCTCTTCTGCTCTTTAGAAAGGATAAATGTGTGCTCCCTCCTCTTGCCACCCTCCGTGCCTAGGCCCAAAGAACAACTGCAGTTCCTCAACAGGTACACAGCACAGCTTCTCCCCAAATGCAAGTTAGCAAAGATCTAAGACCACGCTTTGAGAGGGAGGCAGATCTGTTACTTTAATTGCAGCTTTTTTATGGAAGAATCCAGCCAGGGCCTTTTTTGAACACTAGGCAAGGATACCTCTCCAGCCTTTTTGGAACACTAGGCAAGGATACCTCTCCAGCCTTTTTGGAACACTAGGCAAGGATACCTCTCCAGCCTTTTTGGAACACTAGGCAAGGATACCTTCTGGCGCCGCTGCCCCCCCCCCGCGCCCCCACCAATTTTCAAATATAAATGCATTTTAGGAAGAATGAAAAACACAAATTTTGAAATTGCTATTATTATTTTTTAATTGTGAGAAAAAGTAATACCATCTCTGATTTTCTCTCTCAAACAGAAAAACACAAATCACAAAGGATTTTGAAAAATCCTGTTACCTTGAAATTTAAGTATCTTTGGTGTTTCCATTTCAGGCACATCATATTCTGATTTTGCGTGCCTTTTCTTTAGCAAATGTTGTCACCAATTCCCTCAGGTCAAGCACAGATGCTTCAGCATGTTCAATTGAGATAGTTGCCAAACCAAGTAGTCTCTTTTGCAGCATTGTTGAGCGTATGTGTGTTTTTATAAGTTTGAGTTTTGAGAAACTGCGTTCACCACTTGCCACTGACACTGGAAGCGTAAGAAGGATCCTTAGAGCAATAGAAACATTAGGCACACTGTCTTGGATCTTTTGTTGAAGTATGAAGAGAAGTACTCTTTGGGGTGGCATAGACTTTGGAAGTCTTCGAGCTACTGATTCCAGTTCACTACACAGAGCTTCTGCTTCAATATCTTTGTTTCCATTGTGCATCAATGCTTGTTCCAAATTCTTGCAGGCCTTCTGTACATCTGGGCATTTTTGGTTAAGACTGTATATATCATAAAGGAAGCCAAAGAGGGAATTATAGTGTTGTAGTTGTTGGAATCTCTCTTCAACTGATTGTATGGCCACATCTAAGACAGCAAAATAGAAATTCACTTTGAATTTTTGCTTTGGGTCTTGTGGTGCCTCTTCTGGAGCCTCATAATCAAACTGCTTTTTCTTTCTCCTTTGTCTTTGTTCTGTCTCATCAAGCTACTAATTGCAAAACTATTAAAAACCCAAATGTTTACACACCTCCAGAGACTTTCTCTTTGCTCTATTAGAAAAGTAATGTGTGCAGAGGGGCTGCAAGTAAGTTATGCTGCCATGGGGGGTGGGGCATGAGAGTCAAGGATGCTTCCTTCATGTCTCTGGAATTATTTGCACAATAATACTATGGATCTCTTTCTCTGGAATTCTGGGTTTCACTTCTCACTGGCTCTCTTATCTTTTAGCTCAGGCAAGTGACCTTGACGATTTGCTTTGACAATTTGCCAGCTGGGCTGTGAACCTGGGAGCTCACAGACCAATACTCAAGAGACTCCCATAGTGGTTTATTTGAGCAGCATACAGAACCAGGGAAAGTGCATCATATAGTTTGGTACAACAAAATCTGAAGCACTATCTACAATACACTCTTCTCAGCAAACAGTAAATCCTGGCTTGAGTCCAGTGTCACCTTTAAGATCAACACATGAGCTGTTTTGTCCACAAACACTCTTCTTCAGATACAATGAAATATAAAGAGAGGGTGAGCAGTATCCTCCCAGTTCCAGCTAACCCAAGCCAGTCACTCACTGAATCAAACTGGCATCATGCTCAAACACAGACTCTTGCCAAGTATCATCACTTATAATCTCAGCCATGTATAAAATAAGCAACATAGATGTACTACCACAAGCCTGTAAACCATCAAGCTTCTAATCACTTATAATCTCAGCCATGTATAAAATAAGCATCACCACAAGCCTGTAAACACAAATGTATACACACCTCCAGAGACTTGGA
>NW_015173164.1:239263-250453 GCF_001447785.1 Gekko japonicus
GCCAGCAGCTCACAAAGTAGGATTTTTGCCCACCAGACGCCACAGCTTCAGGGGAGCCTTAATCCCCCCCCCCCTTGACGGCAACGGCACTTTTGCTTGCTGCAGCCTGCAAGCAGCCTAATGGAAGCCTCCCCCCCCCCCCTCCGCACAGTCCCTCCTGCCGGCACAGAACCTCTCCCCCCCGCACAAATACACTAAACTCATGGTTAAGAAAGCGTGAAGTTGCTGCCTTGGACTCTTTTACTCGCCTTAGACAATTTTAAAATTAGAAGAGCCCTGCTGGATCAGACCAGAGAACAGCGACGCAGGAGGGGGCCCCCCCGCACAGACCCTCCCTTAATGCCAGCAGCTCACAAAGTAGGATTTTTGCTCACCAGATGCCACAGCTTCAAGGGAGCCTTAATCCCCCCCCCCTCGACAGCGATGGCACTTTTGCTTGCTGCAGCCTGCAGGCAGCCTGATGGAAGCCTTCGGGGTGCCACTGCCACCGCCTCCCCCCCTCCCTCTGCCGGGCTGGGCTGCCTAGTGGCTGGCTGGGGCTGCTGCCGGCGTCGGTGAGTGTGGTGGAAATCACGCTGCCTGGCTCAGAGGGTGGCAGGGGTGAATCGGCGATGGGCGCAGGCACAGCAGCCAGCGGACCAATGGGTGCGCTGTGCGTGAGTAACTTGGGGCGGGCAGGACGGGCGCACCGTTGAGCAGCATGCGCGCCGCCAGCGAGCTCAGCTAGACTAGCAGACAGGCAGCGGCTTTGGGCAGGACGGTGGGGGATTTGGGGGGGCGGGCAGCGGCAGGGCAGTTGGCGCCCTGGACGGGCCCTGCACCCTAGGCCAGACATTAGCTGGCCTAGTGATAGAGCCGGCCCTGAATCCAGCATTGGATTCTCGGCCAGCAATTGGCATTGGCCAGCTACTTATGTCCAGCTACTTGTGCACTGGTAGTATCAGAGCCAGATTGTGGGGAGGGGGGGAGCCCAGGGACCCAGACACTGTCTCAGCAGGAGGGAAGCCCAATTTTTAAAAATTAATTTATTATTTATTTAACATTTTTGGGCCTTGTTCACATGGAGCATTTGCCCCGCTGAAGGCATGGGAGTCCTGCGGATTTTCCGGGCACGATCACACCGCAACATCTGGGAAGCGCAGTGCTCCTGTGGCTTCCCACCGAAGATGCAGATTTAAAAACTAGTACTTACGGAAACCGCGGGGCAAGGGCGGGAGTCCGTTCGCGTTTCCGCTGGAATCCCATGGCATCCGGCGCCCACCCATGTCCCGTCGCAAACAAGGGATATTTTTTTTCAAGTCTCCACAGTATGCACACAAGCACCTAATGGCGCATGCGCACAAAGAGGAAAACGAAAGTCCTGTTACTCTGCAAAATCGCACATGCTGTTGAACTCGAAACCAAAAGCCCCACTTTTCCGTCACACTCTGCATGTGCACAAATGCGACCCATAGCCACAACCCGCCATGAAGCACACGTCGAAAACCCCACGCCGAGCTTCCCCACAATGAGTGGCTACCACAGCGACTCCTCCGTGCCGAGCTTCCCCATGGTGAGTGGCAACCACGGTGACCCCTCCACGACCAGCAGCAACCCCCCATGCCACCCGTGGGAGGGGTAGGGTGGCTGGGTTGCGTGGTCCCACATGGAGACCCTGGACCTTTTGGACCTGTGGGGAGACAAGGCAATCCAGACCACCCTAAAACAGTCCCACAGGAACATAGACGTATTCCGAAAGGTGGCCAGAGGTATGGTCACCTGAGGCCATCAGCGGACCGCGGAAGACTGCCGCTCAAAAGCCAAGGACATGTGTCTGAAATATAAAAAGGCTGTGACTTTGAATGCAACCTCCGGTGGTAGCAGACACACATGCCCCTATTATGAGGAGCTGGACACATTCCTCTACACTGAAAGAGAGATTTGGACAGAAGACCTGCTGCAGACCGCAGACCCGCTTCCAGTCCGAGCCGCCTCCGGGGGGCCCTCCACCTCCTCACAGCAGGTGTCCCTGGATCTGTTCCCCGATGACTCACAGGATACATGGGAGCCACGGGCATCCACCAGCAGCCAGCCAGGTAGGCGTGACAGCAGCAGGCCACAGGTACTGGGGCAGTGGATGCTAGTATCCCAGGTCCAACGAGGGACATATAGCAGGCAGCACACCATCCCAAAACAGGGCTGGGAGGTGGGACCACATGGTATCCTGGAAGGTGCATGCTGGCTGAGGCAGCACGGTGATCTATTTCTTGCCACGACTCCCCAGGCCTGCCACCAGACATCAACATGGGAGACTTCATGGCTGCCAAGAGGGCAGCACTCATCACCACCAGGAGGAAGGGGGTCTCCGCCCTCCAACGTGTCAGAGAACATCTTGCTGCCCAGAGCAGGGAGGAGAGCAAACAGGACAGGAGGGCAGAACAGAGGCAGCATGAGGAGGTCCTGGCAGAGTTGAGGGCCGGCCGTGCCGAAAACCGAGAAGACCGGACAGCTATGCACCACTCCATGGACACATCCACCAATGCTATGGTGGAGCTGACACATGCAATCACCCTGCTGGTGGAGACCGTCCGTGCCTGTGCCCCATTGGCTGAGCCCCTGCAGCCAGGTCCCAGCACCGTGGCCACGGGGCCTCCCGCAGGCCAGCCCCTACAGGCAGTCCTCACAGGCACCAACAACCAGCATCCAGTGACAGCGGGAGGCCATACAGGAAAAGGAAGAAGAAACAGCCCTACTCCCCACCACAGTAGGGGGCGCAGTGTCACCAGGCACCAGCAGCGGTGGTGGGTGGCCCCTCCCACACCTCTGCGCCCACCCCTCCCAAACCGTCCAGGAGCATACTGCCAAGGTGTCCAGCACGTGACAAACCAAGTACCGAGCTGGGGGACAGTCCAATGCCTTCGTTGGGACATCACTGGGAATGCCACTGTGGCCCCCAAGGGGGGGTACACAGCGGCAGCCGTGTGGGACCATTCAAGGGAGGTGGACAGGGACAGGCCGCCTTTGACTCCCCAGTCATGCAGGGACCATCTGGCCCCCATAGTCCACCAGCTCCAACAGTGGCAGGTCCCCCCTGTGCACAATTGCCATACAAAATTAAAGTGCCTTCAAACACAGCTGCATATGTGTTGGGCCAGCAGTCCAGGGGGGGGGAGGGGGGAGGGAGGATTAACTGGCAACAAACATTAATTGGAACTCTCCTCATCCCCCTCAACACCCCTGTCTTCAACCTGCATAGGGTCCAGAGGGATGTCCTGATGCGGCCCCTCCACCTCCTCCTCACTCTCCCCCTTAGTTGCCACCTCAGACAGCCCCTCCTCCGCCGTATCAACCTCCCCCTCCCCTTCCAAGCCCCCCCCCAGTTGCAGGGTTGGCGGCTGTCGTGGTTCAACCCGGCGCTGATCTTGCAGTGTCCCATCCAGGCGCTGGTCATGCCGTTCCACTGTGGCCAAGAAAAGACATGGACCACCACATCAGTGGCATGACCACAGAGATGACCAGGCAGAGACCCAGACACGGTCACTTGGTACACCGATCAAAGCCACCCATGCACCCACACAATCCATGCAAATGGGATCCTCACCCCAGGGGCCGGACCACCCAACACAAGACCCAGCTGTCACCGGCCACCTGGTGGCCGACCCACCTCTGGCTGTATTGTACCCACTTGCCACACGCATCTATACGATGGCCACCTCCACGGCATCCAGCCTGCGGGACAGCGTTTGCTCCCATGGGTGCACTGAGGGCCCAGGGCATGGCCCCTCCCCTGCAGGGACAAAAGAGTAAATCATGGGCCTACAGTGTGGCCACCACCATGACCACAGGGGGGTCAACCCACCTGGATCCATTTCAGGGGCAGAGCTGATGACCACGGCAGACCCAGCCGTGGCCACCGCTGCCTCCTCCTGTGCCTGGTCACCTGCAGGAAACAACGAAGGCTCATGACCATGGGAGGCTCCATTGCCACTGCGGGCCACTGAGGGGAAGAACACTTGCGGACACCGTTGTGGCTTGCGTACCACACAGGTCCCGTGTCCGTCCACATGGACATGGCTGAGGGGTGTGGATTGCCCCAGTGCCCCTCCTGCAAGTACCCACGCACCCTGGCTGGCCACCTGCCACACCACCAGATCACAGTCCTGAGGGGCAGGGGCCAGGACCAGCACACAGTGGGGACAGCTGGGCCTGAGATGACCCACCAGGAATGCTGCCATGGCCCATCGACCCACCACACCCTACAGGGGCCACCACGCAGACCACCAGCATATGGTGGGCCACCCTACAGCCCCGACTCACCTGTCTCGGATCCTTCCGCCATGGGCCGGGGACTCTTGCGGGAAGCTCACCACCACTGGTTCTATGGGAGACAGGAAGCGAGCACACATAAGGCCGGTGTGCAACATGGCCCATGCATGTCGCACACCTGTTACCACGGATGTCTTGCCTTATATCGGCCTCTGGGGCAGGCACCCGTGTGGGGTGGCCTGGCAAGTGAGCCACCACCCAAGGCCACTGGGGCCATGTTGGGCAAATGCCACCATGTGGTGGCTGACACGTGGCCAGGGTTCCTTGTCCCGCACTGCCACAAGCCACCAAGCATGCAAAACATACCTTGCTCCCCTGGGTCCTGGCCTTGGTGCTGCTGCTGGTGCTGCCTCACCAGCAGAGGAGGGCGCCCTGACTCGCCTTGCGCGCAGACGCCCTGGGGGTGGGAGAACAGAGCATGTGATGGCACACTGTCCGACAATGGGTAGGTGGGCATGGCCAGGGTGGGGTATACTCACTGTAGGAGGTGCGATGTCGCCATCTGGGCCGGCCTCCCTGTTCCCACAGGGCGCATAGGACGTGGAACCTGGGAGGGCGCTCCCCCCGTGGAGGGATGCCCTCCCAGTCCTCCAGGGCCTTGAAGAACGCCACTTTCTCCTGCTTGAACTTAGCGCGGCATTGGCTGGCTGACCGCCGGTACCCGTGGGCACCAAGGCGTTCCGCCACGTCTTGAAAGACTAGCTGTGTTTCAAGATGGGTCGAGGGCATGACCCTCGGACCAGCCTCGAGGTCGGGGAGTGTCTGCAGCAGGCACTCCACTTCCTCCGGGAGCCAATGAGCATGCCCTTGCTGGGGAACGCCATGTCTCCCAGCTGAACAGGCGACACAGAATGCGCATGCCCCCTT
Organism: Gekko japonicus; assembly: GCF_001447785.1. Lineage (NCBI taxonomy): Eukaryota > Metazoa > Chordata > Lepidosauria > Squamata > Gekkonidae > Gekko > Gekko japonicus. Next base: position 244,436 of record NW_015173164.1, read on the forward strand.
CTGCACTGTGTTGCCTTTCGCCGGCGCGCCAGGCGACACACGTGCATGGGCAGTGGAGCGTTCCTCCGAATCTTATAGTGCTCAGTTCCAGTCGATTCGGAGGGGGTGGCCTGGACGGGTTGGACAGCTCCCCGTATGACTTTATTGCGGGGACCCAGCGGAGACGTGGTCTGGTGCAGCAGCCCGGTTAGGGTCGTGTCCACCACCAAGGCAATGGCAAGGACGTGGGGAGTGCTCCCTTTTCCTCCGTCCCCGTGCGTTCCAGGGAGGCCCCAATGTCCCTCCCCCTTCCCCGGGTTCCTTCTGTTCATTCTGGGTTGCCACGCTCCAGGTGGGGTCTGGCGAGCCCCTGCCATTGACAGGACCTGTGGGGTGTTCCGGGCCGAAGAAGAGGGAGGGGGGTATGACAGAGGGGGTGATGGGAAGGGGTTGCGGCGGCAGTTGGTGGCAAGCGAGCGGGCGAGTGGCCTGTCTTGTGCTTCTCGCACAGCCACTGCCCTCCCCGGCCCTGTGCCTGGTGGAACAGTTGGGCAGACGCCTGCTGCCATGGACTGCAAGGACGACATCGGTTGTTCCCACACAACCCGTCTATGGTTCCACAGCTTCGTGGCACCACTATGATGCCATGGCATGGTTCTTATCCATGGATCCTCATGGATCCTACCACTGTTGTCCCATGACATGGTTGTACGCGGCTGGACCCAGCCCACACCACACTCTTCATGTACTGCCCCACCACATCAGTGGCCCCAGTAGCACTGCAGACGGTATGCCATTACGCCATGGTTCGGTGGATTTGTTTGGACCTAGCTGTGCCCAAGGATTCTGTGTATGTTCCGATGGTGGGTTTGGAGTGACCCACTTGTACAACCCCATGGATCAATGTGGGTGTCTGCCTTGGTACCATGTGTTTGCACGTCCATGGTGGCCTGGAATCCCTGAGGTTTGCTGTGTTCACTGCTGCCTATAGGCTATGACAGGGTCAACAGTATGGTGTTGGTTTCATTCCATTTTATTGACATGATCATATGCATTCATGGTACTCTGTGATGGAGGATCCTGTATATGGACGTCTGTGATGCCATGGATCTGCGGATGTGTGGGGTGTTGTGGTGCCCCCTATACACCTGCACATGGCATGCCGAATTTCCATGGTTGCATTCCATCTTTATGTCCTACTCATATGTGTTCATGGGGCTCTCTGTAGACCCATCCTTTACCCAGACCCCGAGAACTGCCAGGGGCTGGCCCTGTACACAGGACAGGAGACGGAGTGTGACGTCTATTAACGGTTTAATGTGGAGGCTAACACATTTCCTGGTGTTCCGGGACCCTGATGTGCCAGTGGACCCTGGGGCCTGTAAGTGGTCACTGCCAGTGGGTGCGATTGGGAATTGGGGTGGGGTGGGCCCCTGCAAAATAAGTAGCGAATTGCTCACAGTGGGCTGCCTTGCAGTTAGAATCCAATTCCCTGGGGCTATAAAGTAAAAGCCGTGGTGTAAAAGCCACACAAAACCGCTCAGCTGAATGATTACATGCAGACACAACAGTGGTGAAGAAATGCTTTTCACTGGCATCACCATCACGGAATAGGCTGTCATAGGGGCTCCTTGCCATGCTCAATCAGCCCCGTTCCAAGTTTTCCGTCGGTGGTGCTCTAGCCACTACCCCTCCCTTTGGGTGGGGGTATTGGTGTGTGTGCGTGTGTGCTTGCATGCCTGGAAGTCATGGTGACTTCTGGCGACCCCTACTGGGGGCTTGGATGTTTTTCAGAGAGGTGGCTTGATAGCCTGTCTCTGCATCCCCAGCCCTCGTATTCCTTGGAGGTCTCCCTTCCAGTTCCTTGCCAGGGTCGGCCCTGCTTAGCTTCTGAAATCTGTCCCTCCCTTTTCATCACCATCAGCTGTCAATTCCCTTGTAAACCAGTGAGAATGCTTGGCTCTGTCTAAGGGACAGGGGGCGCTTCGGGGCGATTGTGTCAACAGCCCGGACCATCTCCCTATTCCAGAAAGAGGTCAGGGCCTCGACAGAATCAGCAGCAGCCAACATGGGGAAATACCCAAGCGCCAATAGGAAACTGCAGTGGACCATCTCAACGGGTCTGCCACCGTTGCAGAGGAAGGAGGAAGCAGTAATTCTAAACTCTATCAGGTGACATTCCTTTAAAATCTGTACTTCTCAAAATGTGTGTGCTGGTCATTCCTTTGCAGCATTTTCTCTGAGGATTATTGCCATCTGTGAGCTTCCTGGGGAGGAGCTGTGCCTTAGAGGTAGAGCAGCTGCTTGTGTTGTGTACTGAGTATGAGTCATCCATAGACTAGTACCTGGATCTGGTTGAGCTTGTTTCCATGAACAATAGCTTACTAGGATCCTGGAGTAAACCAATAGAGAAACAGTAAATAGCCTATCGTTGGGAGTGAGGTGTGTTTGGGGTGTGGTTTTTTGCATGCTTAAAAGCAGGTCTGCTGCTGCCTTGGAGTTGTCTTTTTCCTCTTGCTGAAATCACTAATAAAACAGAGCTGATCACTAGATTTGGGGTCTGATCATACATGGAACCCACTATTTAACAGCTTGGCAGACAGAAGGTCCCAGGTTTAATCCCTGGTATCACTAGTTAAAAGGATCAAGAAGGGAAAGACCACCACCTGAGACCATGGATGGCTGCCAAACTCAAGTTGGGATGTGGAGATCTTCTGGAATTACCATTGCTCTCCAGGAGACAATGGCTGATTTGAAGGGTGGACTCCAAAGAGGCATTAGACCCTGCCGAGGTCCCTTCCCTCCCGAACCCCCCTCCCAGGAAATTCCCCTCAAATCTCCAGGAATTTCTCAGCATGAATTTGGCAACCCTAAACCCTGGAGGGTCACTGTCAGTCAGACTAGACAATACTGACTTGATGGACCAAGGGTCTGATTCAGCAAAAGGCAGCTTCATGTGTCCATCTGTGACCATCTGGTAAGCCAGTGAAGATGCTGGACTAACCAGATTTTTGGTCTGATCTGTCAGGCTCTTATTTTCCATTAGAGACAGGCTACAGTTACGAGTTGAAAAGTCTCCATTCTCTAGTGGTTTTAACCTGTTCTAAAAAGTTTAGTTACTTCAAGATCTACATAGTAGCTACATTTGTGATACAGTAATCAATGGTAAAGGAGCTGCAGTGGATCAGTGGTTAAGATGCTGAACTGCAGGCTAGAAGACCCAAGTGCCACATGACAGAGTGAGCTCCCCTCTCTGGTTCCAGCTTCTGCCAACCTAGCAGTTTGAAGGCAAGAAATTGCAAGTAGATAAATAGGTACCACTTCGGTGGGAAGGTAACAGTGTTCCGTGCGCCCCAGCGTCTAGTCATGCCGGCCACATGACCACGGAAATGTCTTTGGACAGCGCTGGCTCTTCGGTTTGGAAACGGAGGTGAGCATCGCAACGCTACAGTTGGATTCACCTGCTTTCGAGCAAGGGAAACCTTTAACTTTACCTAATCAATGGTAAAAGATTATCTGTACACGAGCCCAAGGTGTGAACTGTCATATACCTCAGGTATAAATTTCTCCCTCCAGCTCTTCCCCTTGTCTTTCAAACCCAGGGTTCTCAGCTGTGGTACTCGTAGGCACCATGGGTTCCATGTACACCTTTTCTACTACTTGTCACGCATTTTTAGAAAGTGGGCAGGGGCACACATGGGGTTTTGTTCAGCAAGGCTTCTGATTGGCCATGGGAGATCTGATTGGCTTTGGCAGCAGCTGCCACCACATAAGAGTCTTCACTGTATGACTGAAGAAAAGCTGTGTGTGTGTCAGCAAGAAAATATTTTTAAATATGTTCATTTTTAAAAGGCATCCTGTTAAATAGAGCTTCTGCCTGAAATGCTGAAGCGTTTCTATTGGAGTCATGTATGATCTCACTCCCTGAGATTTTGTGGTTGGCTGCACCTCTTGTGGCAGCCATTTTGTGGCTGAGAGCCAGTTTGTTGTAGTGGTTAAGAATGCAGATTCTAACCTAGGACAACTGGGTTTGATTCCCCTACTCCACCACATGTAGCCAGCTGGGTGACCTTGGGTCAGTCACAGTTCTCTCAGAGCTGTTCTAGAAAAAGCAGTGCTCTCAGAGCTCTCTCAGCCCCACCTACCTCACAGGGTGTCTGTTGTGGGGAGGGGAAGAGGAAGGAGATTGTAAGCCTCTCTGAGACTCCAAGTGAAGGACAGGGTATAAATCCTATTTCCTCCTCCTCTTTCTTCTTCCAGTGTCAGAATTCCAAAGGTGCCCACAGGCTTGAGAAAGTTGGGGATCCCTGCTGCCCCTTTTCTCCTCTGTATGTCTAGTTCTTCTGGGGTTCTGGTTTCAAAAGTTTGTGAAGTTTACCACTGTCACCCCTGGAATATATTGTGCAGCTTGTGTGGTTTGTATAATTGATTCTTGGCGCAGCCGGTGCTTTGCCTTGGCATGGATTTTGAATGGGTTCAGCCGAATCCTCCATTCCCATGCACAACGTGCATGCTCTTTCCTCAGCTGAAGGTACCTCAGCTCTTGGCTAGGTGGTATCTTTGTCTACCCAGTCCTGCAGTTTTATGGCAGTCAGCCAAGTTCAGCGCTGTATAATCAGCACCCACATCTCCAGGTTATAGCTGCATTTGTCAGCTGCTTCCAACGGAGACATTATCATAATGGTTGGCAACTTGTAGCTAATTGCGTACTTGTTGGTGATGAAGCCAATTCCTCCTGAAGGCATGTAACAGGAATGGCATGATCCAGATTTGCAGGCAACCCCCTGCGGTTTGTAGCATGGTGGATTTTAATCTCTTGAGAGTGTCAGACATATTAATAAAATGGAAATACCAGTATCTCAGCTGGCGTCCCTCCAAGTCTGAAAGAGGCACAGCAGCCTAACCCTCCTGTGAGATAATTTCAGAACAGCAGTAGGGGGCAGGGGTAGGTTCTTAAAATGAACATAGGGGAGACACGGCTGCAGCGAGGCTCAGGCGGTCGCTTAAGAGCCGCGCTCAGGGGTCTTGTTGTAGAAAAAGAGCTGCCGGAGCTCATTAGCATAACTCATTAGCATAACTTATTTGCATATGCCACGCCCCCTGACATCACCGGAAGTGACAGAAGGCCACACCCCCTGACATCACCGGAAGTGTGTCAGAAGGCCCGGCTACTTACCCTCCTGCTTCATCCTCATTCCCAAACGGAATGAGGATCGAAGCAGAGGGCGGGGTAAAGAAGGGGGCGGGGCTTCACCACGTGACCGCCCCGCCCCCTAGAGGTTCTCTTCCGGAGCTCCGTACCTGAGAGCTCCCCCCCAACTAGAGCCCTGGCCGCGCTCTTAGCGATCGATTTCTCCTTCGGATTTAAAGGGTCTCCAACAACCAGAGACCACCCCAAGCTCCGGGGTAGGGGGCTTGAGCCCAGGTCCCAGTGAGAAGGCATAAGAACATAAGAACATAAGAGATGCCAATGTTGGATCAGGCCAAAGGCCCATCCAGTCCAACACTCTGTATCACACAGTGGCCAGAAATACCAGTGCCATCAGGAGGTCCACCAGTGGGGCCCAGACATTAGAAGCCCTCCCACTGTTGACCCCCCCAAGCACCAAGATGAGAGACTATCACTTGCCCCAGAGTCCCTATCTATACCTTGTGGCTAATAGCCACTGATGGACCTCTGCTCCATATGCTTATCTAATTCCCTCTTGAAGCTGTCCATGCTTGTAGCCGCCACCACTTCCTGTGGCAGTGAATTCCAAGTGTTAATCACTCTTTGGGTGAAGAAGTACTTCCTCTTATCCGTTCTAACCCGACCGCTCAGCAATTTCATGGAGTGCCCACGAGTTCTTGCATTGTGAGAAAGGGAGAAAAGTACCTCTTTCTCTACCTGCTCTTTCCCATGCATCTCTCCCTTATAATAATTGAATAGTGGGGTCCAACGTTCTAAAACGCCTGCCTTTAGTGTTTGGCCGGAAGAACTGCCACTCAGAAGACACTGGCTGGGTTGACTGGCTGCTTTGTGCAGTCCCGCCCAGCGTT
>NW_015173164.1:250541-252456 GCF_001447785.1 Gekko japonicus
ATATGAAAGTTTAAAAACACAGATAAGTCTTCAAGAGAATATTATGATGATTAAAGTGAACAATGATGGAACAAAAAGAAGACTTAAAATGTTACAACATCAAATGAATCACCTATTGAAAGAGGAGATAGCAAAGAAACTATACTTTGCAAAACAATTTTTTTTTGAAAATGCAAACAAACCTACAATATGGCTGGCTTATAAAATTAGACAACAGAAAGAAAGAACTTTTATTAAAGTACTGAGAAAAGAAGGAAAAGAAATCTACAGAAATGAGGAAATTAAAAAGCAATGGAGGAATACTATACATTTTATATGGGAAAACAACAGTGAGTATTGAAAAAATCAAAGGCTATTTGGAAAAATATCAACTGCAAAAACTTACAGAAGGGCAAAGAAAAATATTAAACCAACCAATCTCAATGATGGAAGTGGTTGAAGCAATAAAGAGAAAAAACAGAGGGAAAGCTCCGGGACCGGATGGTCTACCTATAGAATTTTATCTCTTATTTGAAGAACAAATTGCATTAACCTTCAAGGATATATGTAATATGGCGAGAGAACAGGGTATAATCCCAGACACTTGGAAGGAAGCAATCATCTCTTTGATTCATAAACAGAACTCAGATGACAAAGAAATGAAACATTATAGACCGATCTCACTTTTAAATGTGAACTATAAGATTTATGCATCAATTTTGGCACAGTCCTTCAATTGGCCGAAGAAAAGTTGGTCATACCTTGGAATCAAGATTCCCATCAACCTCTCTGAGCTGCAAAAACTCAACCACATGGCCATAGCAGAAGAAGCGTATAACCAAATGAGGAAGTGGAACATTAAACACATCTCATGGTCAGAAAGACTGTATACAATTAAATCATTTATACTTCCGAAATTCCTGTACGTGTTTAGAGCTATCCCGATTTGTATCCAACAAGATCTATTTAAAAAATGGCAACGCTCACTCAACCAATTCTTTTGGAACTATGCACACCCAAGAATCAAATTTGACACCCTACGCCGTAAACAAAGAAGAGGCGGCATTGCCTTTCCCGACCTTCACATGTACTACTCTGCTATCGTTTTGTCTAATCTGGTAAGGCAGTACCATGATACAGGTTCACTGGATTGAGCGCATATAGAGGAAACCGAGCTATCATCTCGGTCTTTTAGGGAGACTTTGTGGTCTACCACTCTCAGTAAGGACTGCAAGGTTATAAAAAACCCTTTCCTAAAAGCTACGCTATCAGTATGGGTGGCCTACCGCTACAAAGTATGCAACCCGAACTCCATTCTACGCTCCTTTACGAGACAGGACTGGTTCCCCCCTGCGGAAAACAAGAGTGACTATCCACTATGGAGACAGGCGGATCTCACACGCTTTTATGATGTGATGTCCAAAGGAAAAATAACAACAAAATTTGATCTGGAATACAAAGCCAAAATCAAACTCCCTTCGTTTGAATATCTCCAGCTACAGTATGCAATAAACTCTCCAACTATGAGCTCCAGCCTCAATCAACCCCTGACAATATTTGAAAAACTATTTGTTGAGGTTAAGAAACAAACAGGCCAAATTGCCACTGTCTACGCTATCCTACTGAACACGGGATCACCCACAAGCAACAATTACCAAGGATCCTGGCATAGAGACCTAAAGCTAACCCTTACTGAGGAAAACTGGGATACTATTTGGAAGACCCACTCCAAACTATCCAGCTCATTGACCATTTGCGCAGCGGCCCAAAAGGTGCTCATGCGTTGGTATTTGACCCCAGTCAAACTTTCATACTCAATGCCACAAGTATCACCCCTCTGCTGGAAGCAGTGCGGGCTCAAAGCAAACTTTTTTCACAACTGGTGGGAATGCTCTATTATACAATCGTTTTGGTCACAAGTTTTACACCATATCCT
>NW_015173164.1:252884-257669 GCF_001447785.1 Gekko japonicus
AGACAGGGTTGCCTTTTATCCCCACTTTTGTTTATCATGGTACTGGAGGTTATGAATGAAGCCATAAGAAGAGAGAGCAAAATAACTGGACTTCAAATAAAGAAAGAACATTTCAAAATCTTAGCCTTTGCAGATGATGTGGCACATATTGGAAAATCCAATGGAAACAGCAGGGGCTTTGATGGAAAAGATCAAAGAATATAGAGAAGTTCAGGTTTTAAAATAAATGGAGAAAAAACAAAAATTATAACTAAGAATATGGAAGACAAACTAAAAGAAGAACTACAAGAAATTATGGGATGCCAAATTGTAAAAAAAGCAAAATATCTAGAAATTATGGTCACAAATAAATGTAGTACACTCTATGAAGATAACTATAAACCTTATTACAAGCAACTAAACAAGATTTAGAGAAATGGAAAAACCTGCAACTCTCTATGATGGGAAAATGAACATTTTATCTAGATGGATGTTTCTATTTCAAACTATCCCTATATTGCAAAATCAAAAGCTGTTTAAAGAGTTAGACCAATTAACATCTAAGTTTATATGACAAGGGAAAAGGGCAAGAATAAGATTGAAAATGCTACATGATGCAAAGAAAAGAGGAGGATTTGGTGTTTTGTACTGGTTATTGTATTACAGAGCAGCAGCCCTGGTATGGATTAAAGAATGGATTACACTAGAAGATAAGAGACTTTTGAAAATCGAAGGCCATGACCTACTGTTAGGGTGGAATGCTTTTTTATGGTATGAGAAAGCAGGCTCCCAAAAGTATTTTAAGCAGCACTTAAGCGGCCTTACTAAAGGTCTGGGACTCTATAAATAAAAACTTTTATACTAAAAGGTCGAGACTGAATACCTTTAGAGGCATTTACTTTACCTAATGTTTATGTAGGAGAAGAGCCGTTAAGATACCAGGACATTTTGGATAAAAAAGATAACCTTAAATTACCAGAACAGATATCCTGGTGGAGAAAAGCACAATTGGAATCGATATACCTGAAGGACAAGAAGCTAGGATTTAATAATAAAATAACTAAGTTGGAAGAAACTATATTAACTGCAGAAAGTAAAGTGATAAAGAAATAATATAAGATTTTACTAGATGATGTGATGATAGATGAAATTGTGTGTGTGGGGGGGAAATGATTGCATGGGCCCAGAACATTGGTCGTAATATCAATCTAGAGGAATGGGAGCAGATCTGGCTGAAAAATGTTAAACTGACTAATGCAGTATCCTATAAAGAGAATATGTATAAAATGTTTTATAGATGGTATATTATACCAGATAGACTAGCTAAACAAAATGTTAATTGTTCAGACAAATGTTGGAAATGTAAGAATAAGATTGGTTCTTTTTATCATATGTGGTGGTTATGTGATATAACAAAAAGATTCTGGAAATGGGTACATGGAATAATGCAAAAAATAATAAGATCTAATGTTCCTCTTACTCCAGAGACACTGTTACTGAATATATTTCCGAAAGACTTTGATAAAACAGACAGGTATTTGATTGTTAACTTATCGACAGCTGCAAGAATTTTATATGCTAAATACTGGATAACAATGGATCCAACGAAGCAAGAATTTGTGAAGAAACTGAAACAGCTGAGAATGATAAACTGACATTAGAGATGAGAGCTGGAACTGAATGGACTTTTCAGAACACTTGGAAGAGATTTTATGACTGGTATAATATAAGCGTACTAACTTGATTTGTGGAAATTTGAGAACACAGAAAAGGGAAAGCCAGTAAGATAAGGGGATAGAAAATTAACAAATAGTTAATCGAAGATAGAATATGAAATACAAGCCTCTCACTATATGTTTTGTGTTTCTTAGTTGTAGGTAGGTGTTTGTCTGTTGTTATGTATGTTTGTAGTTTATAATAGGGAAAAAATCAATAAAAATGTACCCTTGGGTACTTATATATATATTGGGTACTTATATATATATATATATAAACGTAGATGAACGTAGGATCGGAATATATGACGTTTCAACAGCCTGCATTGTGCAGGCAGATCTTGGCAGGGCAGGGTTAGAGAATAGGGTTGCGGTCACACTGGAGGCTTTGCATGATCTGGCTGTGCCTCTATTTGTGGCGGTTTAAATAGTTGCAGAGAGTTTGATCAGACATCCCAACCTGAACCCGCTAAACTGTGCACTCGCCCCATAGTCGATCATACAGATTGTTGCGGCATTCTTTTGGGGGGTTTTGTCTTTCACCCATGCGCATAAGCGTGTATCAGAAGCTCCAGCTCCTTTTTTTTCTTTTCTTTTTTAGTGCAGCAATTTCAGAGAAGTGGGAGGTGAAGAGCTCCTTTTTGACAGCTCCACAATCTCTCTGCCAAGTATTGCGGCCCCTCTCAGCTTCCATCCCTTGGCCTCTCTTCTGTGGGATACATTGGGGGGGGGAGTGCAGATTCACATGCGAGTAGTCCCATTGATGTCAGTGCATTTACCCTTGTGTCAGTCATAGGATGCTCTCAGACTTGACACAGAAACAGGAGAGAGGGGTTTGGGGGGGATTTATGGCTTGAAAAGAACTCCCCCGGGGACTTTCGATCTAGAATGATTACTTAGCCACGGTGATTGACAATGCCAGGGGCAATTGTGCCCTTATGCACACATAGCTACCTGATTCCCCCCCAAAAAAAACCAAACAAACAAACAAACAAAGGAGGTGGAAATGGAAGCGAAGGTTCTGACTTCCCAAATGGCTTGACTTAACAACAGGGGGGTTCAGACATCAGGAAATGCAGGGTGGAAGTGCTGGCATCCCTTAATACCGGACTTTCCTAGGTGCCTGATTACTCTTCTTCCAAAGCGGGGCAACATGGGGTGCTGACGACTGGGCACGGAAGGCAGATATTGTGATCTGATCTTGGGTGACCTTGGGTCAGTCACCGTTCTCTCAGCCCCACCTACCTCACTGGGTGTCTGAGAGGAAGGGAAGGTGATTGTAAGCAGCTCTGAGACTGTAAGTGAAGGGCGGGGTATAAATGCAACTCGTCTTCTTTGTCGCCTTCTTCATTGTCGTCTTCTTTGTCTTCTTCAGTTAGATCCTAGGGATCAGATGTCCTAATCTGTGACTGTGCCTCCACCTGTTTTGCACTTGTATACCTGTAAATAAAGCAACTACTTTATAAATGCCCTAAAATGCCAGCACTCTCTCCTCCAAAGGGAATGAACACAGCAAGTGCTGCCACAGTACCTTGTTGCCACTTGAAGAAGTGGTGAATGAAGACAGTGGAATAGGAAATGTGAGTGGCTTGGTTAGTGGTGTATGGGTGTCAGAAAGAGAGAGGGGCAAAGAAGACTCTCAAAGCTTTTCTGAGACATAGAGGTGAGGCTATGTTAAGTAGCCCCCTTCCCAGTTGGATTGCTGGGCAATGTGTTGGAAGATGTCTATGATATTACTGGTGATGAGGAACACATTTGTTCAGGGGTCATTTCGTAGAAAAAGAGCTAGGGGGACTCATTAGCATAACTCATTAGCATATGCCACACCCCCTGACATCACCGGAAGTGTGTCCTCCCCACAGCCGGCGGCGACCTCCAGCGGGCACCAGCAGGGAGCTCCAGGCCCCGCCCTCCCGCACCTCACCCGGGGGGATGGCGTCCCCCCGCGTCCCCCCCCAAATGACCCCTGCATTTGTTTACTCACTGTTTACTCACTGTATTGTTTGAGAGGGGATACAGTTCTCTAGCAATGTAACCACAGGTGAAGGCCTACTTATGACCTTTAGCTGGAGCAATTATTTTTCAGGTGGAGGGGGCATGAGCTTTTGGGCAACTGTGCTTCGCCTTGCTGAGCCAGGCAGCTTTTCATGATACTTTCTGTGGCCTTCCCGCTTTAGCCAGCTATACATCAGCCAGCTATACATGGGGAGGGGGTGTGGGGCATGACAGCCACCTTTTGGTCTGGAATGTTAGTGGGCAGGAACAGTGACTTCTATTGCATCCGGTCCTAAGACTAGCTCTCTTTCCTTGGTTACCCCAAGGGGGGGGGATGGAAACTTTAACCTTTGGTAGTCAAGCTGTCAGTTTCACCCACTGTCTCCTTGGTTACCCTCAACAGGAGAGTTGGGGAATTTGTGGTCAGCAGTTGGGGTATCAGCTGCATTCATTTCCCCCAGCCTTTGGCCTGATTTTCCCCAATCCAGTGTTTCTGTGTCATTCTTATCTTCCTCCCCTTCATGCTTGTCCCCACTCTGGACACAATGGCAGCAAACCTTCCTGCCTCTGTTCCCAGTCATACATCCTCACAGCACTGATTTCTTCTTAAGAGTGTGTCGTCTACCCACTCTCAAACTTGCAGAACATAACACTGAACATAAAAGAAACAGCCCTGTCAAACTCTAACCCAGTATCAACAAGCAAGACTTTTACAGTGTCCTTCCTTTTGGCATCTCAGCTGGTCCATAAACTTTCCAAGGGTTTTTGCTTCTGCACAGGTGTGAGCAACTTGCAGTACTGTTTGGTGGGTGTTTACGCAGAAGTAAGTTTCATTTTATTCCCAGGTAAGCATTCTTCAAACTGTGGCCTAAGCAGAGGTCATTTCGGGGGGGAACGTGGGGGAACACAGTTACCCCGGGTGAGGTACGGGGGGCGGGGCACATGACGAAGCCCCGCCCCCTGCTTCCGGCCCTCATTCAGCCAGGAGGAGGCAGGAGAAGAGGGAGGGTAAGTTGCTTCCTCCCTGCCTCTCCCCACCCCTGCCTGCCTGGGGCCAGGGAGGGCCTTCGCGGGGCTTCCTTGCACTCCCGCCTGC
>NW_015173164.1:257697-265992 GCF_001447785.1 Gekko japonicus
GCCGGCGGCGGCCGGGACCGTTGGGGGCGGGGGGTGTGGCCTTATGACACACTTCCGGTGATGTCAGGGGGTGTGGCCTTATGACACACTTCCGGTGATGTCAGGGGGTGTGGCATATGCTAATGAGTTATGCTAATGAGTTCCCCTAGCTCTTTTTCTATGAAATGACCCCTGGGCCTAAGGATCTCTGACAAAACCTTTCTTGCTATTCCCACAGTATGAAAGGAAGTGAAAGACCCAGGCTTCCTTTAGCCAAAGGCCTATGTTGATGCATGTTTGGAAATTCCCTGTAGATATCACATCTAGAAGCCTGCAGTCATTTTGGATGCCACTTTCACTGGCTTGTGTCACCCACTGGCGAGGCATCCTGACCCACTGGCGAGGCATCCTGAGCTGCCACTTTGCATGTTCCCCTCATGTCCAGACATGCTGGGCCATAAGGGACTGAGTGGCACCACGGGTGGGCATTCTTCACCTCCAAATGTCCAGTTGAGAGAGATGAGTGGGCAGGTGTTCCCTAGACTCTTTTATCCTCAGCTGAGTTTTGATATAGTTTTCTCTCCACTGGGAGAAAACTGATCAAGGGGAGGAGAAAGTTACAGGGAGGCAAGTGGCGGGAGAATGGAAGTTTCAGTTCCCCTCGCCTTTGAGCCCTTTTTGCTCTGGCACCCACCCCACCGCACTTTATTTGTGATGGGGCAGATCTGGGTTTAAGCAACCTGCTGCTACCACATCTAACGTTTAGCCCTGAGGTTCACTTGTATCCTTACAAGGAACAAAAGCCCCTTGCTTAGCTTCATAACCAATCATGCTCTCTGTCCAGGCAAGAGTTTTGGTTCCAGATTTGCTGCATCTAAATTGTGTTCCTTTGAAAACTGAGCAAACTGGGAAGTTCTGTTGGAAGGCCTGCCATTTTTGGTGCCTGATGTTGGAACAAGAATGGATACTTCTGTGGACTTTGGTACTTTGTAGGCCAAAATCTCTCCAAACGGTTTAGGATAGCACACTTTACTTCTAACTGGAAGGAGAACCTGAAGTACATTGGCAGATATATAGGCACAGGACTCAGGTACACATGACGATTTCTTCCATTAATAATTTAAATTATGTTCCGGTGTGCATGTTTTGTAAGTTTAGCTTATGGGGCTGCATAATCAAGGAGAAAGGGGGGGGGATGGAAACTTTAACCTTTTCTTCCTTGGTTTTCTCACTAGAAAAAGCCACACACACACACAACTTGTTGTTTGCCCTGTTGGGAAAAATTTACAGGCACCCTTAAGTTGCATAAATGCATACTTTTGTATTTAGTCATGTGCACATGCATACATGCACCAACATACACCAGCATATATACAGATTATGTACCCTTTGAGGGAAGATTAAAATTAGTTCAAGTGTTGAATGTGAGCATATGGGGACAATATGACATATTACGCACAATGTATCTGAAGAAGGGTACATGCACATAAAAGCTTATATCCAGAATTAAATTTTGTTGGTTTTCAAGGTCCCCCTGGACTCAAACTTTGTTCTGTTGCTTCAGACCAGCACAGCTATCCCCCCCCCTGAACCCACATTTCCTGTTTGTGACTTGGCTAATATGGTGCTTTCCGTTATTTGTTAAGAAATATTTTGCACACGCAGGCATCTGTTGGTGTCAAGAGAAAAGCGGAGATTTATTTGAGACTTCTTGTTTGGTTTCCAGCGGTCAGTAAAGAACTAACCACGGCACTGATGCTTCTGGGAAAGAAACAATTATTTGAAAGACTTAATGTAGAATAATGGAAAGTAGCAATGGAGGTATTGGTGCGCCTTCTGATCAGCCTTGTGGAACTATTGATGGGACACACCAACAGCAGCTTGGAGGAATTACTAGGGAAGTTTGTTTGGGGGATCCTATCTTCTAAGTCGGTCTTTCACTGGGAAGCGCTCACATATCCATTCTCCATCAGTTCCTTGGGAGTGAGTAAAAATAACAACATTTAGTTACTCTGGCTACTCGGCAGTACAGTTCATAAGTATTTAAATCAACAGGAAATATAAAAGTCCATGGGTTGGATCAAAACCAGCTTTCCTTCTGGTGAAAAAGGGAGGAGGAGCCCCCTTTGACCACCTGAAATGGCTGTGCTAAATATCATGGGACCTTCATGAACAAAAGCCATTTGGGATGGTGGCAGTATTGAGGAGTGAAGCAAGACTGAGTGAAAATGCTGAATGGATCCAACCCCATACTCACAAAATATTTGTACATTCTAAACATCTACCAATACCTACCAGTTTGCTTTTTTAGATTTTGAATGCTACAGTAGTTGGGAGAACAAAGGGTGAGCATTTGACTTAGGTCTTATCTTTGGTGGCTGACTAACTGTTTGGAGGTTTGCTAAAATAGGTTGTGGTATGCAGTCTTCTGATTTACAACCCAGATCACCAGTTTTCCACAAGTGGTCCTCACTTGTGTGATCATGGTGTCCCACTTATTCCCACCACCGAACTATATACACACTATTGTTGCAGAAAACAGATGAAGTTGGGGAAAGAAACCCAAAATGTGGTAGTGTGGTAGTGTTCTGGAAGAACTTCCCAAATCCCAAGAGCTTAAGCCAATCACAGTTAGTCTCATTAAAAAATAGCTTAGTTGTGAATCTCGGAGTGCAAAAGAAAAATCTCATTTCAAAACCAAACAGAAATCATATGGCACCTCAAAGACTAACAAGGGCCCAGGTCACACGGGCAGGAAAATGCAGTGAGGAAGCGTGGCTGTTTGCCCCGGTGCAAAATAACGTGCGGTTGCGCGATCAGACGTCCCCTCGAGGTCCCGTCAAGGTCCCGTGGTTAGGGGGGAGGTGCTGATCACACCACAATCCTGCGGTGCGGCAAAGAAGCGGCCTCTCCAGCAAAAGGCTCTGCGGGTTTAACCCCTTCCAGGGCTGCAGAGGAATGCAAACGCCCCCCTGCACCTCCCCCTCTGCCGCTCGGTGCAGAGAGTTCCTTTCGAGCAGGCTGAGCCAGGAGTGGGGGGGGTACGGAAAAGAGGAGGGGGCTCTGCGTGCGCTTGTGTGTCCGAGGAGGGGGGGAGGGAGAACAGGGAAGGCTCCAGATGAGCAACAGCCAGGAGAAGCGGTGCAGCAGCCGGAAAGCCCTCCGTCTCCTTAGAAGTAAGCCGTGCACTGCGGGAGGGAGGGAGCATCGTGCCAAGCCGTGGCCGTCCTAGGGTGGCCACCAATGTGCCCTCTAAGCTGCAGAGTCTTGGGAGCAAAAATCCTACTTAGTGAGCTCCTGGCATTAAAGTGGTGAGCGAGCCATTTGCTGCTGCATCAATTAGTTGCCTCTGGAGCTGGAGGCTAAGAAACCGTGAGCAGCGCGACAAACGTGGATGTGTTTGAAGTGTGCGCATGCTCCGTTGGGTGCTTGTGCGCATCCCATGGAGACTTGGGGAAAAAAACCTTTTTCCAAGGGGACATGGGCGGGTGCCGGATGCCACCGGAAACGCGATCAGACGCCCGCCTTTGCCCCGCGGTTTCCGGAAACTAATACCTCGGAGGTACTAGTTTTTTACCCCGCATCTTCGGCGGGAAGCCTCGGGTGAGCCACGGGAGCTCTACACTTCCCAGATGTGGCGCTGTGATCGCGCCCGGAAAATCCGCCTATCTTCCGTCTCTCTAGCGTGGCTAATGCTCCGTGTGACCAGGGCCAAGGTTTTATTTTGGCATCAGCTTTTGAGAGTCCACAAAAGATTATATGGAAATAAAATATTTTAAAGGGGGCACCAGACTTGTGTTTATTCTTTAGCTGCAACAGACCAACCTCTGGAATTATCATGTCAAAACCAGGCTCTTGAGCTGGTATCACAAAACCAGAAGAGCCAGCGAACTGCTGTCCTTATGCAATTTTGAAAGTATCATTAGATAAGCGTACGTAGCAGAAGTCCATCAGTGGCTATTAGCCACAAGGTATAGATAGGGACTCTCAGTCTGGGGCAAGTGATGCACTGTATTCTTGGTGCTTGGGGGGGGGGGCAACAGTGGGAGGGCTTCTAGTGTCCTGGTCCCACTGCTGGACCTCCTGATGGCAACTGGTATTTTTGGCCACTGTGGGACAGAGTGTTGGACTAGATGGGCCATTGGCCTGATCCAGCATTGGCTTATTTTATGTTCTTATGTTCTTATTGGTTAATCCTCCCTCTGCTCGTTACCAACTTCCTGCTTCTTGCCTTTGCATTGGTCCGTTCTGTTTTTCCTGTTGCTATCCAAACCTGTTCTCAGCTACTTGGACCTTTTTCTAATCCTCCTTTGAGTATTCCAGGCCCCGAACTATCCTTCTTACAGCAGTATGAGCTTTCAGTTGGTGTTACTTGCTTATATCAGAGTACAACCCAAAGGTAAGCCCTACAGAGGTTGTTGCTTCTCATCTACATTCTACCTTACATTAACAGCACGGGAATGAGGTGGAACTCAGATCGTTTTAGTTTCAGCATGTGTCAGCCATTAAAAGCTATAAAGCTATGTGGGGGGGGGGTTGGTCCAATAAATGCTTCCCCTTGCTTGTGCACCTTCCTTAAGCATTGCACTTTTATTGTCTTCTCTGGGTACTTAAAAAAGCGATGCAGTGCACTTGCAAAAATGGAATACTTCCCCTACTTAGCATTTTGTTTATAATGGGGTGCTTTGAGTGTCATTCAGCAGTTGGGTGTTGTTTGTGATGTACATGCCAGTGAGCAACACAACACCTCTGTCTTTCCCTCATGCCCATGCTAGTTTGAGAGCCCATGGTCCCGCTGGCATTGTCCCTTCTGTGCAGAAATGCACTTTTAATCCATTCTGAAGCAAAGTAAAGGAACTCTGTGACTGTTCCCCACCTAGGGATACCAGACCCCTTGATGGGGGCAGGGGTCCCCCACTGCCAGGTCCTACCTCTCTGCTGCCAATCAGCTGGCCAGCAGGGGGAACTACCCCCAAAACAAAGGAGGAACACCTAACATTTCAGCAACATAGGCATGTCAGGGCAACACTCTGATTTTTGGGCAAAAGCTCTATGGTAGAAGATAATTCTACCATAGAGTTTTTGCCCCCAAACCAGATCATACTCCCAATGCCCCCAGTGTGCCTACATCACTTTCAGGGCACATTAGAAGTCATGTGGGCAGATCGCTGAAACATGCAAAGAAACTCCCAGCTCCAAGTAAGCTCACCCCCCTTCTTCCACCGGCTGGCCACAGGGACCTGGCAACCCTACGCCCACCCAATTTACTATATGCCGATGAGATATTGTGCTATTACTAAACAGCCAATTGAGGGCAGATTATACATTAGATCAACTGTGTTTGTGCCAAGTTCTCTATGACTAACAGTGCAATCCTACTCAGAGTTGCACCTTTCTAAGCCCACTGAAGTCCATGGCCTTAAAAGGGTATAACTTTGTTCAGGATTACACTGTAAATGCCCTGCTTGTATTAAATACCGTGGCTATCCTGACATTGGTGTTGTTTCATCAGCCCTCCACCAGCTTAAGGGGACTTCTTATAATTTAAGTGGTTCATCAGAAGAAGAGCCACTGAAGTTGAAGGAAGGCTTCTAGGCTGGAGGGACGCTTCATCCATTGCTCAGTGAAGTGGTAGGATAGGGGCAGGATCCAGCTGATTTTCTACCACTTGAACATATTATTTATTTATTTATTTATTATTTTGATTTATACTCCGCCATCACCACAAGCAGGCTCAGGGTGTAAGAACATAAGAGAAACCAATGGCCCATCCAGTCCAACACTCTGTGTCACACAGTGGCCAAAACCCAGGTGCCATCAGGAGGTCCACCAGCAGGGCTAGAACTCCAGAAGCCCCCCCCCACTGTGGGCCCCCAAGCCCCAAGAATACAGAGCATCAGTGCCCCAGACAGAATGTTCCACCTATACCTTGTGGTTAATAGCCACAGGTGGACCTCTGTTCCATAAGTTTATCCAATCCTCTCTTGAGGCTGTCTATGCTTGTAGCCACCACCACTTCCTGCAGCAGTGAATTCCACATGCTAATAACTCTTTGGGTGAAGAAGGACTTCTTTTTTATCTGTTCACTTGAGCCTCTTGGGATTTCACTTCAGAGTTCCAAGGCCTAACTCTGCATCCTAGCATCCCCCTTGCCTATGCATGTGACACAGTGACGAAGTCCCACAGGTTTTCACCTCTTTCTCAAGGGCTAGGATCAAGGGCTAGAAGAAAAGGCAGTCCTCACCTCATGCACTCCCTTCTTGAGGCCTAGTGGTGCCCATGGCCTGCATGGTATGAATGCCCCGCAGAATGTGTCACATAAGTGTGAGCTGTCCGAACCTCTCCGGATCTTCCACTCGACCCACTGCCGGCTCTAGTAACTCCTGCTCCACTTCCTCCTCCTCTGTAAGAAGAAGGGAGAATTCTGATCAATGAGGTCGCAAATCCCTTGAAAAGCTAAGTTCACAACTTGGGAATGCTGCTGGACACAGCAGTCACCTTAGAAAACCAGGTGGCTGCTGTGGCTCAGAGTGTGTTTGCCCAGCTCTGGCTGGTGCGTCAGCTGTGCCCATTCCTGGCTCAATCAGATCTAGCCACAGTGTTCAATGCCTTAGTTACATCTAGACTGCATTACTGCAATGCAGTCTACCTGGGGCTTCCCTTGAAGAGTGCTTGATAGCTGCAGCTAGTGCAGAATGCTGCAGCTAGATGGGGCCAGCTACTGGTAGCATATGACCCTGATACTACAGTAATTACACTGGTTACTGATTCACTCCCGAGTCCAGTTCAAGGTGCTGGTTTCTTCCTTTAAAGCCCTAAAACCTTGGAGCCAGGTTATCTGAAGGACTGTCTTTTCCCAAATGTCCTTGCCCAGGAATTAAGATCACAGGGAGAAACCCTATGGGCTCTTTTTGTATCAGGAACTCCTTTGCATATTAGGCGACACACCTCTAATGTAGCCAGTCCTCCAAGAGCTTACAGTAGCCCCTGTAAGAAGAGCTCTGTAAGCTCTTGAAGGATTGGCTACATTAGGGGTGTGTCACCTAATATGCAAAGGAGTTCCTGCTACAAAAAGAGCTAGTCTGGTGGGTACATGAGAGAGTGCCTTTTCGGTGGCAGCCCCACGATTATGGAGCAACCTCCCCAGGGAGGTATGTCTGGCCCCCTCAGTGCTGATTTTTAGGAAGCACCTGAAGAGAGTTTTATTTAGGACTGCTTTTGACTGATACATTTTTTTAATTGATTGGCAGTCCTCACTGGCAATTGTGACATTTTATGGGTTTTTTTTAATAATTATTGTGTTATTTATATTTTTATTTATACTGTGAGCCACCTTTGAATTTTGCAAGGGGGAAAGGCAGCCAATAAACATTTTAAATAAATAAATTCCTAGAAAGTAGCATTTTTGAGTCACAGAACTCCAGCTTGGCCAATTGGTCATCAGCTCGCCTTGATACCCAGTCTGTGCAGTCCATTGATAGCTGGGGGAAATTAGGGACACAAGAATCATACGCTCTTCTTGGTACCTGCTAAAAGAGATGGTCTAGTGCTGCAGTCACACACACTAAATAATCCACTTTCAATCCACTTTCAGTGCACTTGCCAACTGGACTTTTACTGTGTGAACTGGCAAAATCCAGTTGGAAAGTGCATTGAAAGTGGATTATTTAGTGTGTGTGACCGCAGCCCAGATCTACTGCTGATTCATTTTATGGCTAGCTCTGCCTCCTGCAGCAGCCATTTCCTGGCAACCGTTTTGTGGCTGTGGCGGAATTCCAAAGGTGCCTGCAGGCTCAAACAGGTTGGGGACCCCTGTTCTAGTTAATGTGTGTTCTCTGGCACACTGAAGCCCCACTGTCCCTGCATGCTACCCACACAATGTCGTGCTGCCCGCCTTCCAACAGGCAGCGGTAGGTGGCAATCTCCTGCTCCAGCCGGCTTTTGACGTCAAGGAGCTCCGTGTATTCCTGGTTCTGGCACTCCATCTCGGCCCGGAGCTCCGCCAGCTGCTGCTCCAGGATGGAGATGCGATCCTGAAGCTCAGCCAAGTGGCTGTTGTAGCGATGCTCCGTTTCGCCCAGCGAGGCTTCCAGGGTATCCCTCTGCAAAGTCAAACAGAGCACGGTTTCTGTGTTATAGCAGTAACCTTCCACTCGGAACACTAAGACTGTGGAAACAGGCAAAAGGATCTCAGAGAAGACACCAGAAAGAAAGTCCAACTCCAGGAGTTCTCTAACTGTGGGGTCAGGATCCCAGAGTGGGTTGCTACTGTCTCACAGGCTGGTCACAGGGCCAATGGGGCAGACTGGTCATTAA